>NC_053418.1:6982520-7120020 GCF_016859285.1 Xiphias gladius | reverse complement strand
AATGGGATTAAAAGCTAGATGCTAGTTGCATGATAACTCTCTGGGCCAATGTAGCATGGTGTGCCATTCATAAACCCGCTGCTGCTGATAAGTGGTGATAGACAGCAGACATAGGTATGTGCTTTACCAGCTGATGATAATTATGTTTATATTTTATTATATATTATATGAAAAAAATCTGTACATTTTGCATCATTAAAATCACATATACTACAGGTTATAAAGCCAAAACAATTAACCGTCCACAGATTTAATCTATTTAACAAACAATTTAAATAATTTATTCTCATATAAATTTAGCTAAAAGAGCTAAAAATTATTTATAGAAAGACATGATTTAAAATTATAACCCAGTGTTTTTAGTAGAAATGCCTTGAATTTGTTGAATAATGACTTTTGGCAGCTTCAAGGCTTCTTGAGAACAGCCTGGAAAAGGGAAAACAAGACAGTCTACAGTCATGCTAACAGCTCTGTGAGCTTGTAGTTAGGTACGACAGTGCTTTCAGTTGAATTCTAATGTCAGCATGTTAACATGCTCTCAATGGCAATGCTTATATGCTGAGCAGATATGTTGTTTAACATGTTCTTAGTTCAGCACATTAGCATGCTAACATTTGCAGCTGAGGCCAACGGGAATTTCCTTAGTTTTGCAAGTATTTGATCATAAACCAAAGTATTGGAAAAATTAAACTTTTGACCTGATCGTGGCGCTATATGGAAAATGAAGGGATCACCAAACTTATTACAATTCAGGATAACATGAATTTCTGTACCAAATTTCATGGCAATTCATCTATCATTTGTTTAGTCTGGGCCAAAGTGGTGGTCCAACCGAATCTCCCATACCTGGAACCGTGACGCTAGCATGACTAGAACTGAAACCCATCATCATTAATATTTTTGTATAAGAATTGTTCAGAGCTAGAAGGGGACTAGGGTCCTAATGAGTTCATGATGACCTCGTGACGTGTGCCAGCATTTAGGTGCAGGCCTGAGTACTGTTAAATAAGACTCTGCTGCAACAAAATTAGACAGGTTTCTGCTCTTACCTGTTTGGCTGGAAGGAGATCTTGTCATAGCCCGTCACCTCACAAAGGTCCTTCTCCAGCTGTCTAAAAAGTTTCTGGTAGCCCTCAGCCTGATCCAGAGGCACGAAGGGGTGGATGTTGGCAAACTCTCTCCAGGTGATGGGCTAAAGAAAAGGAGCAGAGGAGAGCAGTGAGCTGGAAAGAGTTGCAAGAACTTTCCTAAACTAATTTGTAGGATATCTAATTTGTTCTAAAGATAGTTTGTTCTAAACAGTTTGTCAAGTCTATTGAATAACTCACCATGAGTTCTGAAGAACTATTTAGCTTCATGGTGCAGGAGCCCTAAAGAAGAAAACAACATTTTACCACCACATAAGTCTCACATATGGCATGATATGAATTTCAACTGGTGCAAATCAGAATATCTTCAGGTAGCACTGACCAGTGGTATCATGCTGTGCACCAAGGAGATGTCCTTGTTCTCCAAGCGCTTCATGTATCGCACAATGTTGGTCTCAGAGTGATAACTGGAGACAGATTAAACAGAAAAATGGAAGTAGGTTTAACTAAGGGCATGTTATTCTCTGATGCCAATATCTGCTGTAGGTTTTCAAGCAAAATTAGGACCAGTAGCCTTCTTACTAAGTGCACTAGTAGGATGATTGACTAAGCATTTCCTTTCCAAGCACAGTACTGTGCAAAGTTTTTTAGGTATTTTAGGTGTTTAGTTTCTTATCCATCAAGCAATACAATCAGGGAGGCGTCTGATCTGTCCCAAATTCATTCAGCACCATGACAACAACCCCAAACACACAGCCAGAGTCATAAAGAACAATCTTCAGAGACAAGAAGAACAATGAGTTGTGCATCAGAGGGTGTGGCCCCCAAAGAACCCTCCATAAACTTCCACCGTTACGCAGAAGATACCCAATTGTACTTGTCAATGAAGCCTGATGAAACCAATCAGTTAGCTAAACTCCAAGCATGCCTTAAGGACATAAAGACCTGGACGACCAGCCACTTTCTTCTGAGGTTATTGTACTTGACCTGAAACACTTCAGAAACACATTATCCAATGATATATTTACTCTAGATGGCACTGCCCTGGCCTCAAGCACTACTGTTAGGAATCTTGGAGTTCTCTTTGATCAGGATATGTAATTCCCAAATAAAACAAACTTCAAGGACTGCTTTTTTCACCTATGTAACATTGCAAAAATCAGGCACATTATGTCTCAAAAAGATGCAGGAAAACTAGTCCATGCTTTTGTTACTTCTAGCCTGGATTATTGTAATTCCTTATTATCAGGCTGCCCTCTCTCAATGTCTCTAAGTCTCTAAATGCTCCCCAGCTGATCCAAAATGCTACAGCACAAAAACTAGGAAACTAGGAACAGAGATCACATTTCTCCTGTGTTAGCTTCTCTGCATTGGCTCCCTGTAAAATCCGGAATAGAATTTAAAATCCTCCTTTTCACCTACAAAGCCCTTAATGGTCAGGCACCATCATATCGTAAAGAGCTCATAGTACCCTGTTACCCCACTAGAACACTGCGCTCCCAGAACGCAGCCTTACTTGTGGTTCCTAGATTCTCCAAAAGTAGAATAGGAAGCAGAGCCTTCAGTTTTCAGGCTCCTCTACTGTGGAACCATCTTCCAGTTGGGGTCCAGGAGGCAGACACCCTCTTCACGTTTAAGAGTAGGCTTAAAACCTTCCTTTTTTTGATAAAGCCTATAGTTAGGGCTGGTTCAGGCTTCTCTTGAAACATCCCCTAGTTATGCTGCTATAGGCCTAGACTGCCAGGAGACTTCCCACGATGCACCGAGCTCCTCCTTCCACTTCCTCATCCTTACGCATTTAGTCGTCGTATTATTATTATTATTATTATAAATCTCATTGTGTTATGTTCTCTTTCCTCCTGCTCTCTCCCTTTCTCCCCATTGGGACATCGGTGTAGTGCTATACTATGTGCTACAGTGTTGCAATTTAACTGAGAATACCAACCTGTTAAAGACCTGGTGTATGAGGTACTTGCTCGTCCTCTTGAAAGGACTTCCCATGATCCCTTTCACCCGCTCACCCATCTTCTCAGCAATCAGCTCCTGGAAATTTAGCATTACAACTTAAGGCACTGGCGCTTTACTTTGAAGCATTGAATAATAATCACAATGTTGCCCTGAAGCAAAGCCACAGGTGAAACTGATAGCTAAATGACAACAGATAAAATTTCAATCAACAGTGAGTGAACAACGATCAACGTACAGCTGATGATTCACAGCCAAAGACCCAGAGCAAGTCATCCAAGTCCCTTTCAGTCACCGTCTCATCCAGAGAAACACCCAGCTGTTAAGAGAAAAGCAGAAACAACAAAAATTATAATCTTAAACTGTATACGTCTGTTGAATTTTTCCCCAACACAAGACAATAACACAATTACAAAACATTTAAAAAAAATTTTTTTTTTTAAAGTTACACCCAAATGTCTGATCAGTTTGTCAGTTAAAACGTAGGTAACGTTGCACTAAGATCATATTTCATTCTCACCACTCCATCAGTGTAGACTCGCAGGTTTATCTGCCTCTGCACAGCTCTCTCCAAGATGTCTTTGGCTGCCACGCTACAGTTGATCTTTAAAGTGTCGAAGAACATCTCGCTGTGCAGCCGGTGTCCTGCTCTCTTCAGACCTGAAACAAATAGAGGGGGTCATTACCGTCAAAAATAAAAAAATAACACAGTTTACAAGAAGGAGGGCACTGTACTTCATTGATTTATTCAATCGTTTCTTTAATCCCCTATCAGGTCATACAGTATTTAGTATCTTAGATTGATGGGATGTTGACAAAATGTGGAAAAAACTACACATCTCACACGAAACTTCAAAAACTGGCAGAGATGATTACTTTCAGAAAATGATCCTGCGACTGAATCAATAAAAGTTTGATTTCAAGTCAAGCAAAGCAACAACATTTACCTTCAGCTAGGATCAGAGCAGCATTGTGTGTCCTCTCAGCAATGTGTTTGAGTCCCTGAGGACCATGATACAATGCATACATAGCAGCCATGTTGGCCAGCAGAGCCTAGAAGGGTGAACAACAGGGATGAAAATATTTTTACAAACAAAAACACAATTAACTTAAATAGAAAAAGGATCTTGAAAAATTCTCTCATGTCAGCTCATTGACTGACAGTGACTACAAAAACATAAAAAACACACACATTCTCCCAAAATGGTTGTTCAAAATTATTTCAGTTAATTTTTTTTTTTTTTAATATGCGGAAATGATAAAACGGTGCAAAATGTAAGCTTGGTCATACCTGTGCAGTGCAGATGTTGCTGGTTGCTTTGTCTCTGCGGATGTGTTGCTCTCTGGTCTGCAAAGCGAGCCGATACACTTCCTTACCAGCTGCATCCCTGAAATGTGAATGTTTTTTTTTTTTTTTAAACTATTCCCAAGGGAAGCTTCCAAGTTTCTCCCATTGGTTTTAATATGAAGCCCTTTCGTTTCATGAGCTGGACGATTAACTTCCCTCTCCAGAAATAAAATGTTACGTCTCACCTGGTGACGCCAACCATTCTGCCAGGCATCATCCGGACCAAGTTGTCTTTAACAGCAAAGAAGGCAGCGTGTGGACCGCCGTAGCAGAGAGGGACCCCGAACCTCTGGGAACTGCCCAGTGCGATATCAACGCCAAACTCCCCAGGAGGACGCAGCACGCAGAGAGCCAGCAGATCTGTGGCACAGCAAGCCAGGGCCTTGACGGGGAAAGAAGTGTGAAGTGAACTATGGATTTGTAATTGGTCATAAAAAGACTACTCCCGCTAATCTGTTGTGTTTTGCAGTTATGACACATACACGTCAGGGATTTGAAAGGGTTGTATCCCAGCTGTGAGAGCTTTGTCCACTCCCAACCAAGACCAATGACGAAGAAATTTACTAGTGACTGTAACCTGACAAATCTTGATACGAGATTATATACGTTCCAGCCCTCTTGCAAAAGCGTCACAAGGTCTTCTATATAAATATACAGCTGTGTCATCAGTGTAAAACTTGAAGTGGAGCTGCTGTGAAAAGGGACATCCAATCGCTTCCTTGAGACACCTTGACAGTGAAATTTGGATATTGGACAGGGACACTTTTCTACTCAGATACACTGCTAAAATCAAAACTTAGGCACAAAATACAACTGGCCAATAAAAAGCAATTCCAATGACAGAAAACAGCACTCGGCAATCATAGATCCTGTCCCACTCTTATGTTTTTTTTTGGTATAAAATGATCAAAAACAGCATGCATCTACTATGCTTGCTCTGTTCTTGCCATGCGACATCTCTTTCTGAGCTTTCTTCTATTTTTTTCCCCTGTTAAAAGGGTTGTAAACCCCACTGAAGAAATTTTTGATTTGTGATACTGGGCCGTATAAATAAAATTTGTCTTGACTTGACATGTTTAATTAGCAAACACGCTGTTGGAACTCTATCAAACTACATCATTTCTGGCCATTCAAGATTAAATTATTCAAACTGTTACTACTGCTTGCGATTTTCAACAACCCGCTTGCAAGGATGCCTAAAATAAAAAAAAAAAAATCTCACTAATGAAGCTTTTACTCGCTTTACTTTTACACACTTCACTTTTGTGGGAACTTTCGCTTACCCCTCCTTTGTGTGCACGGTCCACAAGGGCGGTGAAGTCTTCCACCCTACCATCAGTGTCTGGATACTGGAAGAGCACACCGCTCACATCCTTCCCGCTAAAGTCCATCTCATGATGCAGCTTCAGCACTGTTTTAACCCCTATGTAGCTGAAACAGAACAGTCAGAGCTTGAAGCTACTTGGCTTAAAAAGAGAGAGACTTAAGTGATTTCTGTATAAGAAATATAGACATATAATGGTACATAGTAGTGCAAACACTGAACACTTAAAGAAAAGCTGCTTGAAGGGGTTTTCTGTTTACATATCTTAAAAGACTGTGGCACTATACAGCAACTCAGTGGTAATTCATGCAATAAAATGTCACGTTTTTCCTGTTCACCCATTTGATATTTTCATATGCATCATTTGTTTTGACAGGAGAGCTCATGCACTGATGTGTGTGTGTGTGTGGGGTACATACTTGGCTCTGGTCTGCACCACAGCAATGGTCTGAGGATGGCAACGTGAGTCAATGTAGAAAGTCCTCCGTTTGTTCTGTCTGTGAGAATTAACCACAAGTAGCTGGTCAGAGTGAAGACTGCGGCCAGAATGCCTCAACTCAGGACTATATCAGGCAACATACAAACTACATCCTGAATTAAACTCTTTTAACGTCTTTTCTAGTCTATTTTTCATAACAGTTTGCTTTTAGCAGCATGGAAACATTTTTCTATGTCTAAAGGAACATAAAGGCCTGAAAATTAATGGTCACTTGTAAAACTGACCGTTTCGACAAGGGACAACATATACTGTGCATATGCTAATGTATTGAAAATGCATCAATTTGCTTGGTTTCTTTTGTGGCTAAGATGTTTAATAGTAATTATCTTTCATTCATGTAACTAGATTCCATTTCCCAATCATGGTCTGAGAAGCAAAGATGGCTCTCCAAGTCACTGCGGTCGTTTCGTTTGATCTCATCGATACCTGTGGCAGAGCTGCATGGCCTCGGCAGCGGCCGTTCCCTCGTCGAGCAGGGAGGCGTTGGCCACAGGCATGCCTGTGATGTCGCAGATCATGGTCTGATAGTTGAGGAGTGACTCCAGGCGACCCTGAGAAACCTCAGGCTGGTAAGGCGTGTACTGAGTCACCCTGAGAACAAGACACACACTATGAATCACCAGAGCGAGTCTGGACACGAGGACAATAGCACAAAGTTGGTGGTATTCATGTATCCGGGACGGGACAGTGGAATGCATTATACCTCTCCCCTGACCCTGGGATTTGGGAGAAAATGCGGGCAAGGATTGTTGATTTTGATTTAGTTGAAAGCAGACAGCATGAGAGAAATATATCATCAGATCTCACATGAGGAAAGGTTGTTGGAGTAACCTCAAGTCACACAGCTTCCGATTAAGGCCTCGTTACTCAGCAACTCAGCAATTAAGCTTTAAATGAGTAACCAAACCTCATGGATAAACATTATTAGTTGCCTGTGACAGTGCCAGAGAAATTTAAAAAAAAAAATGAATAAATAAAATAAAAAGCTTATGGCACAAATCTCCATAAGTTTTCTCCTGAGGGAAGGTGTCATCTGAGGACACTCACCAGCCCGCATTCTCCAGGAGATTGCGCTGGATAGGCGGCGGTACCGAGCAGTTGTAGTAGCCCATGCCGATGTAGGACCGCCATACCTTGTTCTTTGATGCAATCTTCTGTAAGGACTCCAGAATCTCATTCTCACCTGGAAAATATTTAAAGCGGGACAGTGTAACTCTTGCTAAAACAGCAGTCACCGTGTCATAAGTGATAATTACGTGATAACAGTGCTGATAACAGCAAAAAACCGTGTAAAAGTAGCGTTAGAATAAGAGTCATCATGTCTTACGGCTTATACTACAATATCTATCTTTGGTTTGATAACATTGTTTACGTATGAAATGAACCTCTCATTTGTAAGAGAAACTGGGTTATTTCTCCTTTCAAAGTTACACAGCCTGACTTTAATTTGTAGTTATGATTTAGTTTTCTGGGTCTCTGCTTTTTGGGGAATGACACTGAATGGCAGGCTTGAAAAATGAGACAATAAAACGTGTCCATATGTCTGCTCTCCTGTGGCCATTCGGTGTAAAGTTGCAAATCAATTAATGGAGATGATGTATGGAAATATTCAAGTTACATGGCTTCTGTCTCAAAGTGATGAAGCACCTTAGTATTTCAGTATTTAATTAACTCGATTAACCAAAAACAGACGTTCCCAAAAATGTAATACATCACGATACATATTACAATATAAAATTACACATGCTGTGATACCTTTTATCTATCTTTTATCATTTGGGATGAACATAAAACATTTTCACATTTTAAGTTTATATTTATGTCCAACACCGAACTAGAAAAAGCAACAATAGTATCAAACAAGATATCGCAAAGGTTCTGATGAAGAGCGTCGTGTCTCTCATGTGAAATACTGGCTGTATAACTAACAGGATTAAGAAGATCAGTGTGGCATGCAATCAGTTAGAGGTGCCATGTGGTCCGAATACAGTTGGAGCTGCAATGATTAGTCAATTCATCAACTGTAGGAGGATTAAGTGGCATCTATTTTGATCGTTGAAGCATCTGAGGCGTTTCCTAAGGAACTCTGGTTTCTCAAAAGTTGGGAATTCACTGAATGCCTCGACCTAAAAATTACATTAAACTGAATATTTTGGGATTTTGAATTTCGCTCACAAAAAAAAGACATTTGATGCCTTGGGAGATTGTCATTGGCATTGTGTTTTTTTTCCTATTTATTATCAAAATTATGCGGAAAATAACTTGCAGTTTGATGGGTTATGAAAATAATCATTAGTCGCTGCCTTCAAAACAGTATGACCCTCCAAATAAGAGAGAATATACTGTAAACAATACATCGTTATGGGGAAAAAAACAAACAAACAGTTAAAGTCAGTTAAACGGAAGATGAGAAGACAATGGACGTTACACATTTCTGTCCATGACACATGCAAACCCCTCTTCCCGTCAAAAGAAAGACCCGATGGCCAGTTATTTAGCCTCATTCCCAACTGCTGTTAGGAAGCCCTGCCAGTGCACCACCAGCCTCTGAGATTCCTCTGGCCTTCCTGGCTGCCTAGCAACTCCAAGGAATGGACAATACCGCCCCGTCTAAACCGAGAGCCCTGGCTACTCCCGTTTTTCGGGGAAGAAAGACAACTCTGGTCCTCGGCGGTGAGAGAGACCGTAGGCCAGTGATCAAGTGGATATTTACAGCGTCTTGCAAAAGGCCCGAACGGCGGACATTCAACTCCGCGAAGAAGTGTTTGGAGGTGGTGAACCGGCCAAATTCAGTACAGATATAAAAATGTAGTGGTTGAGGATAATCAGCAGCTTCAGAGTGAGCCTTTAAGTGTGTATTTTGGTGTGTATGTGTGTCAGTCGGGAGGACTGCTTTCCCATGGTCCCAGAGTTCTACGGGGCAGCAAAAAAAGCCTGATTCAGAACCATCCAGGAGGTCTATTGTTGGAGAGAGAATCCCTCGCTGGCTCTGCAAACTGAAGCCCCCATCCAAAGCTGAACAAGCAGAAAATCAGCACGGCCTCCAGTTTGTTCCTTCAGCATGGCTTGTTGCATTATGAAACCCGACAAAGTCAGAGGAGGGGCCGACGCGGGGCGGATCGGAGTGACTAGGTGATATGGAAAAGCTGCAGTACCTGATGATTGGTAACTGCTTAATCTCAACATGAATCTTTTTTTTGAAATGTTGGACTTTCTAGAGGATGTCCACAGTGTTAAAGCTGACTGTGTCAGGCGGATGATTTCTGAGTTTACGGACACAGAGGCGTTAAAGGCTCTGCGACAGCTGTCAATGTCAGAACGCCAGCATTTCTTAACAAGAGTCTCTCCACAACCCCTGCATTAAATAGAGCACGTAAGAAGGTCAATGCTTGGTTTGGGTGTTAATTCAACGTTAGAGTTTATCAACTTTCAGTGGTATCATATCGTGACGATATGGCATTTAGAGCTGAGACATCGATTAATCGATCACCATGAAATTAAATCAGCAACTATTTGATGATTGATTTATCGTTGCGAAAAAAATGCCCCAAAAAATCCCCTAGTTTCAGCTCCTCGCTTGTGAGATTTGCTTGGTTTCTTCGCCTTCTGTGATAGTAAATTGAATACTTTGGGGTCTTGGACAGTTGGTCGGACAAAACAAGGCATTTGTCATCACCACTTTGCTCTTTAGGGAAATGTGACAGGCATTGCTTTTGTGATGCTTATGCACCAAACGGTCAATAAATGATTTGAGAGAAAATACTCTGCAAGTTAACCGATGACGAAAATAATGATCAGTCACAGCCCTTATCATACTGCCTTATTGTTTTTACAAAATCCTGCCCATTTCAAGCTGTAATTAAAAATGGATCAACTTAGTTATTGAGGGAGTTTTGTCTCATGTGACCCTTGACAGTGGAACAGATTTCATGGCGCCAAACACCAACTGGATTGTTTCGACTGTGATATTATTGCATACATTTGCAATATCACGGTATCCACTGACGCCAGAAAAGATGTTCCTGTCATCCTTGAGATTTTGATCTCCACCCTGCTTCCCAGCCACACGGCACTCTTTTCGTTTTTGCACAGTCAAAAATAATGACAACCCCAGTCCGGCAAATTAACAAAAGCATCATCTCCAAGTAGAAACATATTTGCGTTTGGCAGCACTCGTTATTTATGTAGACAGCCATAATTTATTCAGCTTTCAACGGGGCTTAGAGCTGACAGAGAGGCAGCTGATCTTAGAGATTTATTTATTTTATTTATTGCCTTGATGTCTTCCATTGTGTGCTGGAAATCTCTGATAAAACCATCTCATTATCATGTCTCTATCTTGTATTTTATTTTGTTATCTAGGAAATGAGCCCAAATAAACTCTGCATCAGACTGCATCTGGCACTGAGATGTACACGTATTGCATATATGCAGAAAGAAAGAAAGAAAGGGGGGGGGATATATCCAGGCAGATCCCATGCAAAACACACCAAAGTCACCTTATTAGGAACCCCCTCGGCTGTGATGTAATGTGAACGCTGTAACCAGATTGAACTGGACTTGGGACCGGAGCGCAAGGCTAAACTTTACACTCCAGTTGCCATCCTATGAGCATCGGCTTCCCAACAGGAGATTGGTGCCGCTCGCCGGGTTTCGCAAAAACAACTCCAAATATGTTCAAAGGAAGACTTAACCGGGCAGAGCGCTCCGCGGCGCACAATAGAGGTGCAACCTACATTTCAGCCACTCACTCGGCCTCATTCAGCGCCCGTTTGACGTGGGGAAACCTCACCGTGCAAAAAAAAAAAAAAAAAAAAAGCTGGAGTTCCAATGGGGGGGGGGAAATGCCCTCTTTTTTACATGCATTTTGATGACATTCGCGGTTTTAAACCGGGTCGGGCACCGATGCGTCGAGGCCGATCGTGCGGCGTTTTAAAACACAGGGACGTTAATGCAACACGAGGATGTTGTTATGTCAAAAAACAAAAAAAACAAAATTGTATTCGAGTGGAGGCAAACTTACAGACTGGATCATCCATTTTCATACTCCACTGCATACGGATGGAGGCTGGAACTGTGTTTTCGATCAACTGGTCGATTGACTGTGAAAAAAACAACAAACAAAAACATTTTAATATAGAAAAGCGCAAAAAAGGAAAAAGCTAAGAATAAATACACTACTCAAAGCAAATGTTTCCATCCTGAAATTCGGTTTAATAAAAAGAAAAGGACGTTTTTGCGCCCTTTTTTTGGTGGGGGGTGAGTAGTAAATCTTACCTCGAGTCCCACAGCATCCAGCATTTCTCTCTTCTCCCTCTCACCTGGACCGATGTGCCTCTCTGCAAAGTCATCGTGTCTGGGTAATATTCTCTCTATCTGTCTGGAGGGGACGGCCGCAGACGTCCTCAGAGCCCGGGCTGCTGTGGTGCGGGACGTGCCGCTGTTTCGGATCCTGCACTGAAGTTTCCAAACCACGCGGCTCTTGTCACTCAGATGCCTGCACGGTGCGCTGGGATTCACCGACTTGGCCAAGAAGATCCCCCAGGACTTGGCGCAGGTCTGCATCTCTAGATCGCTTTGCAAGACAAGTGTGCAGAAACCGGTGAAGCCTTTACCACCCCTCGCTCAGGCTGAGGTTTTTTTTTTTTTTTTTTCCCCCCCACTGAGACTGATGCGATCCCTGCAGGAGACTCTCGCAACTCCTTCAAACTGCAGAGTTTATACAACTGCACAGTTGCACAAGAGCGGGCCAATCAGAGCGGAGATGCTGCGTGACGCAGTGACGAGCCCCGGTCAAACAGCTGCTAAACTTTCTCACGTGCCCACCGTCCACTCCGGTGGCCGATAGGAGATAAAAACACAGAGGTATCACTCCAGAGATATTTCAGGAGCGAGGCTCAGTTTCAAAGTCCGCCCTGAACACCGAGTCCTCGTTGACTTTAATCAAGGTGTGTTCGGTGATAATGTGCGAGTTCACGAGGGCAACAATGCTGTCTGAGAGATGGGACGGTACATTGTGACACCCTGACCTTTTCCCCAATGGCCAATAAAGTGGCATGGCTGGATTGCTTAAGGCCGAGGCTTGGTCATTCCTGTTTTATAAAGAAATCAGGAATGTATCAGATGAAAACATGGAGCCCCTGGACACGGACATGTAAAAGGCCTCCTACGTTTTCCTGCATGGCAGCAAGACCCCCAGACTGAAAGAGACCCAAAATGACCACAAACAGCGCAGTTGTGTGTTAGCTGTCAAGAAATATGTTGTAACGGTCACTCCAAACAGAAAAAAACTAGAAAGTACTTGCAGGTACCTTTAAAAAGGTGCAATACTATGAGTAATGGCTTACTGATTCATAAGTACAAAAGGAATCAAATAGTCCTCCAGAAAGCCCCCATGCAGGGTACCATCCCTTTGTAGACTGATCAGTTATAAACATCAAAGTCTGCAGGTCTATGGGAGGAAAAAAAGAACTTCAAAACACCTATGCCACTGGTCCCTCAGAAAAAGTACGTTGTGAATTAAGAAAATATAAACTGGAACTGAACGATCTCAAACAAAAAGAACCAGTTTTTTTATAGAGAGGCTCAGACATGACAGATTTCAGCATTATAAATCAAGTAAATACCCGGCAAATCTAGTTAAAAAAAAATAGAAAAACTAACCATTACATTTATTTAGGACTCAGCAGGTAGAAGCCTCTCCACGATTCTAAGGAAATAAATGATATATTCTAAAAAAAATTGCACCCCTCAGATCGTAACCCAGATATTGACCACATCCATAAATTCCTTAGTACCATAACACTTCCACATCTCACACAATAACAAGTTATAACTTTAGACCAACTCTTATTCCCCTGAATTTTACAGTGCGCTCAATAGCATGCCCAATACCTGGACCGGATGGCTGCCCTGCTGGGTTCTACAAGCATTTCTGGACAACCGTCTACCCACTGTTCATAACAATGATAGGTGAACTCACAATCACCTCCAAAATACCTCAAACTATAAATACAGCATGAGCACCCTACTCTTGAAACCTAACAAAGATCGCACTCATCCGGCTAATTATCAGTCACTCTCCCTTCTCAATACAGACATAAAAATGAGAAGCGAGACATTAGCATCCAGACTTGAAGGAGTCATCTCCTTTCTCAATCATCCCAATCAGATAGGTGTTATCAAAGGAAGACGGTCATCTGCCATCACTTGCAAACTATTCAACCTGATGAAGCTTTCAAAGCACCAAAAATCCACCGCCATGATTCTATCACTTGACGCCATAAAAGCATTTGACAAAGTTAATTGGAAATTCTTATTTATAACCTTAAGGAAATTTGGGTTGGAGAGTCATTTGTTGAAAGGATAACGGGACTATACACATCACTAATGGCCACCATCCCTACCAATGTGTTGATCTCAAAAAACTTCACTGTATACAAAGGGACCAGGCATGGCTGTCCTCGCTCTCCATCCCTCTTGGCTATATTCATTGAGCCTGTGGCAGCTGCAATGAGGCAAAATGGAAACATCAAAGATATCCATCCAGTACACAGCACAAATTATTCTTTACGCAGATGATGTGTTATTACTCCTTCAGGACCCTCACTCATCACGGCAAGAATGCTTCGCGGTTATAAAATCTTTCTCGAACTCTGCAATTACTCAGTGAATTGGTCACAATCCACCATCTTACCGCTTGGTATGAATGAAAGGGATGTGGCAGCATTGGTATCACCTTATCACGTCCCCACAGGCAATCTCCTAAGCTGCCAGAACTGTTCGATCCAAACTCCACACCACTACTCAAATCAATACAAGAAGAGTTAAATTGCTGGACCAACCAACCTCCCTATTTCTCTTTCCATAAGAATAGCAATAATTAATTAATGTCGATCCTACCAAAAATCAACTATTTATTGTCTATGATCCCTATTTTTCCCAACACATCCTGGTTCAAATCCCCCAACTCGGCTATCTCAAAATTTTACCCGCAAAACAGAACTCCACGGATAAAACTTTCAACTTTAAGAAAACCAAAATCCCAGGGGATTATTTCATTATTATTTCATTATTATTTGTTAGATTTTTTATTTATTTGAAATATTTGTTGTTTTAAATGTGCTCTTCAAATAACCCTTACATGACAAATCTTGATCATTCAGGAACACAATAAGTGACTATTAATTTACACTATTGAGGAATCTCCAAACCATTTTCCCGATTAATCTTTTGTTCTATTAATGAATAGTGAAAAATGCCCATCACATTTCCACAGAGTCCTTGTTGAATACAAAAAAAAGGTCATTTTGTCCAACCAACAGTCCAAAACCCAGGGATATTCAATTTATAATGATGGCAATTATAAATATAAGATAAACAATATTAATCCTCACACTGGAAAAGCTGCAACCAAAAAACAAATGCTTATTGTCAATAATCCCTATTTTTCCCAACACATCCTGGTTTAAATCCCTCAACTTGGCCATCTCAAAATTTTACCCGAAAAACAGAACTCCACGGATAAAACTTTCAACTTTACAAAAACCAAAATCCCAGGGGGGATTAGAAGCCCCGAATTTTGAATAATATCCCCTGGCCAGCAATGGCTCAAATATTCTAAAAAAATGGTTCAGTCTTCCAAAACTTGATTCTTTCTGATTAGAAACTGAACATGAAATATGCAACAACATCCATTCATCAGCCAAAACATCAAGCAAGATTACTGTTTTCAAAACATAACAATAGTTTCGACCCTGTCAGCTTGTTGTCACTACCTGGAAGGATAAAGGAATTAAACATCTTCACCACATCTTTCAAGGGAGTACCTTCATAAATTTTCAACATCTAATCCAGAAGTTCGGCATTTGGAATACACGGTTTCTGGAGTACCTGCAATTAAAATCGACCATCCTATCAAAACTCCACAGAACTCTCTGCAGTCTAACTCATCCAATCTCCAAGTGGGACCGAGACCTCTCCACTGATACCAAGGCCGACTTCTGGACCCAAATCTGCAAAAATAACTTCAATAAGAGCAATAACACAAACTTAAAACTCATACAGTATAAAGTTATTCATAGAATACACTGCACTGGTGAGAAATTACACAAAATGGGATTTACTGAATTGGACCATGCACATACTGTTCACAAAACACAGCTGACACTTATTTTCATGAAACTTGGCACTGCTCACCAATCAGGCACTTTTGGCTCCAAGTTACAGATCAATTAACTCACTTACTGGACTGCCACATCCCTTTATCCCCAGAGGTCTACATCTCAGGCGACCTATCAGCGTTACAATTACGCAACCCTACTTCTGGTATTCTCCTGACAGCCCTCATTATTGGCAATAATTTCCAATGATCTCAGTAAAACCTGGCCCCCACTCATCAATAAATTAACCTCCACTACTGCCTGATCTCCAATCCACAATGCAGTGATGAATGAGTACATACGCACACACTTTCAATCCCAATCAATCCTGCCTCCCTTAGTCCAATTTCATATCATGCACACATTCTCCTTCGCCGTCTAACTTTCAGTGGTTTCTTTTCTTTTCCCTCCATCCTTTCCTCATCTTTTTCCTCTCATCTTAGTTGCTGTGTTCTGTGCTCCTGTTCTTTTCTCCCTCTGTTTTCTCTCTTTTCTTCTCATCATTTTAGTATCTTCTTGCAGAGCCATGGAATTAAATGTAGCTACAAACAGTTACCCACCACATACCAAATGTGTTTTTGTTTATTTTTTGTTTCTATTTTGTTCATTCAGATTGAGTCTCTACCCTTCCAAATTCAGCATTCCCTTCATGTTTAATGTTTTTTTAATTACTGTAATTAATTCAGTTATCGAGAGGGTAACGGTAATTATTACTACTTATTTGTTGTTGTTTTTTTCAATCCATCAACGATAAAATGTGTTAATATATCAGTATTGCTATACTATTACTATTTGTCATTATGACAGTTATTACTATTTATATTATTTATATTTAAATATGTACTATGTGTCATGATGACCGTGATTATTGTTTTTATTTCCGTTATCATTTTTCATAATTATTATTATAGAAATAGTTACCATGAAAGCTATCACACAGGCCATTACTAACATCAGGAGAAGGCTGTTACTGTATATTAATATTACTATTATATAGACTATTATTATTAATATTACTACACATGTATATAGAATGATCATGATGATGTTTGATTACTATGGATAATTTATGAAATAATGGTCTATCAACTAGTACATAGATCATTATTAGGAAAAAAAAAGATGATGATCCTGATTATTATACATATTAATAGAATGATGATGTCGACAATGTTATTTATCAATACTAATATAATTTGATGGTTTTCATTATTAGCAATATGGACATTAATATTAATTTTGATATCACTCTAAGAATTAAGATAATAATTAACAGAATGAAAGGCGTCAAATTAATGTTGTGCAATAAAAAATACAGTATTTCCCTCGGAAATGCAGTGGACTAGAAGTACAAAGTAGCTTGAAATGGAAATACTCAAATGAAGTACAAGTAGTTAAGTACACCATTTGAGCACATGTACATGGTTATTTTACACCACTGGGAGTCAATGCCTATTACTTCTCACATACAGTAAATCCCTGTAAATGTGGAAAGCGCAGACCGTAAGAAAAATGAAGGTTTGACAGTTTGTTAAAAGTTTTAACTTGTACTGTCTTATACAGAATCCACCATTGTACCACTGTATTATAAAGCAACCCTGATTAAAAATAAGAAATAATGAAATGTCCATTATCAGATCCAGGTAAAACATTACCAAGCCAGCAAGTTCTTTCCAGTAAAACGCCAGGTGGAATAACACAGTGAAAACAGACCTCTTGAGTTGCTGTCTGTTTGATTTAGGAACGTAAAAACACAGAGGTAAAAAAAAAAAAAAAATTTTGTTGCTATAGTTGCTGAAATATGAGTTGACAAAGAGCTTCCCACTACTGATATCGTTAAACAAAAGGAATAACCATTATCGGTTCTTTGTGATAATGGTAAACAAAAGCATTACTTCAACGCAAGCCACAGGTGGAATGACAAAGAGAGTCATGCAGGCAAAGCAAGTATTTCACCTCTTTAATAGGACAATCGGCACCAACGGTGTCCGAATAGTGTCTTTGTTTTGTCTGTGACATTCAACCTGAAATTCAGATATGGGTTTGATCAACTGGCTGGTGGAACAACATCAGTTTTTAATGCAGCAATGCTTTTCACTTCCATTTGCATTTTTGTTTTATTTTTTTGCTAAACGCGGATATCTGTCCTTGACGTACAGGTATGTAATTACATATCAATTGATTGATTTTATTCTATTCTAAACTTCATTTTAAAAGCAACGTGTCAAGTAATTCATTAGTATATTACGGGGCATTGTTACTCTGGGAAAGTAGAGACTCTAATGGGTCAGATATTTCAGTGAATTTATTATTTGATTTGGATTAAAATTTTAGGAAGTTCACGAAGTTTGATTTGTAAATGTGTCCTTGTATGAAATAATCTGTCCAACTGGAACGTAAGGCAATAGCTTAACCATAGTATTTTAACAGGGGATACAGTACTATCAACAGTTTTTTACATTTATTTATAGTCATTTATTTTTATTTCATTATTATTTGTTAGTATTTTTTATTTATTTGTAATATTTGTTGTTTTAAATGTGCTCTTCAAATAAACCTTACATGACAGATCTTGATCATTCAGGACCACAATAAGTGACTATTAATTTACACTATTGAGGAATCTGCAAACCATTTTCCCCGATTAATCTTTTGGTCTATTAATGAATAGTGAAAAATGCCCATCACATTTCCACAGAGTCCTTGTTGATGGAAAAAAATGTACATTTCATCCAAACAACAGTCCAAAACCCAATTCAATTTCAATTTAATTTATAATGATGGAAATTATAAGATAAACAATATTAATCCTCAAACTGGAAAAGCTGCAACCCAGCTGCTTAAAAAATGGCTTAAACGTTTAACTGATCAAAATATTGGCGGACTCCTTTCCTGGTTCGACTAAGCAACTAGTCGACTCATTGTTGCAGCTGTAGTTGTAAACGTGAATTTCTACTTAATTTCTTCTTACAGGTACCTCTTTGTTTCTGTTGGGGGATGTGTCATGGCAGTTTCCACAATGGGCATCTACAGCACGCTCCTGTTCGTTTCCACCTTTGTCTTTATTCTTCTCCTGGTCTCTGTGGATCCCGGCTATATCCACACCTGGGTGTTTGGTACCCAGATGTTGTGGCAAACGTTCTGGCACCTGCTTATACAGTACAGGGAATACTGCCTGCATGAGCCTGTCAGCATCAGGTACTAATCTAAAATCAATTCACCGGTTTGTAAGCTGACACCGTCATGCTTTGCCAGAGCATCCAGTATCAGTTATGAATAAATACCTTTGCTGTCTGGGTAATAATGAATGCATTTAAAGGATGAGTCTAGTGAGATTCTGTATTATTCTTATTGTCAACAAATCTCATTAATCTAAACAATGAATTGATCCTACTAACAATTATCACCTGATATAATTTGTTCCTCTTTGCCATAAAGCTCCAATTGTTGTACAAAAACCGAAAATAGTCCTCAAAAATGCACGATTTGCTGCTGTTTGGGCAACATTTGCTCAAATACAGTACCTGTAGGTGTTTTAAATTATTTCACCATTTCAAAAAAAATTTATTACAACCCTGTGACCTGTTTTTAAACCTTTTTTTAATGAGTCATGTTTTCAAGCTTGAGAGCCACTGACAATCTTAGGAAGTTGGACAGTACTGAGAAACGGACTAAAGCAGCGTTAGTTTTGGCCTTTTTTTTTTTTTTTTTTTTTTTAAATGGAATTTGTTCAGAGTAACAAAAATATAGCATGACACAAGCTTTATCCTTTAAGATACATAGATGATGATGATTAAACAACATAGAGAGGTACCGTTTACTCATGGTAAATATTTCCAGCTAATAGCTTTGAAGAGCAAAAGTCTAATGTGATGGTCTCCTTTGGACTACTTACTCTCAGAAAAAAAAAAAAAAAAAAAACCCCCACAAATATTACCTGAATGCAGAAAGTCAGAAAGAAACAAGAAATAAAAACATTATTAGCTATTTCCAGCCCACTGCCTATAAAATGCAACAATTAAAACGTTTGCTGCAAAGATTTCCTTTCAGAATTAGACCAATTGTTTTCCACCAACTTGAAAAGTGTTTTTTTTTTTGTTTGTTTGTTTGTTTGTTTTGTCATTTGACAAAACAAACTAGTTCATCATATGGTTCTCTTCGGCAGACTGGGTTATGCTCTTAATTACCACTGAACTTTAGAGGTTCAAGCTTTCCATGATTCTCAGCTCTCCGAGGACCCCTCATCCATGCTGACTTTTTGTAAGAAATTGTCAGCTCCTGTTTCCAAGAATGAACTTTGTCATATGATCGAAAGCTCGAAAACATCTACTAAATGGACCTTAAAATGGGATTGTTTAGTCCAGTGTTGTTTCCAAGGTTAATGATGAACTTCTAACCAGCTTTTGGACGCCATTATGCTCCTTGCTCTGGGTAAAAACGTAACATGCATAAAGATATATGAACATTTATTCGTCTTTCTGACAAAAAAAAATCATATATAATCAAATTACCCCCTCTTGTACTTTCAGATTGTTTTTGGCAGTGTCCTCTTTGATGCTGCTCACTCAGAGAATCACCTCAGTGTCCATGGACCTCCAGGAGAAACGAGCTATGTTCACATTTAACGCTTCATCCAAAAGTAATGGCTGTGTGATGTTTCTCCCTCTTATCAGCTACATCCTCAGTTTCACCACTTTGCTTGGTGGCCCTTTGTGCTCCTACAGCCAATTTGTGTCCCTTATGGAGGGAATCAGCCTCAACCCTCCGCCCAGTCCACTGGGTGTGGTGTGCCTAAAGTTGATACAGGTGTTATTGCTGGAGTTGGTGAGGTTTTGTCTTGTCTATTTTATAAGACAAACGATCTATGATCCCGCTTGCTCTGCTGTCCTTTGTGGCATCCTGTGGGTTTGGGGTATTGCGCTGGTTTTGAGGATCCAATATTACTCTCACTGGAGGATCAGCGAGTGCCTCAATAACGCAGCTGGGTTTGGGTTTTGCGAAAGTTCACCGGGGGACTCTCGAGACCGGAGCGGACCAACTGATGGAGATTTCTGGACGACTGAGGCGTCGAGCCGTATGTCAGAGTTTGCCCGTCGATGGAACGCCACAACAGCTTCGTGGCTGCGTAGACTGGTTTACAAAAGGTGTACACATTTCCCGTTGTTCATGACTTTTGGCTTTTCACTGTGGTGGCATGGTTTGCACTTGGGTCACTTTGTGGGATTTTTGACCTGGGCAGCAACAGTGAAAGCAGATCACTACATACATAGGTACTTGCACCCGAAGCTCTGTTCAACATGGAGGAGGCTGCTGTACAACCTTTTAGGCTGGATAAACACTCAAATGGTTGTTACCTGTGTTGTTATAGTGGTAGAATTAAGAAATATGTCCGGTTTGAGACTTTTGTGTGTTACATACGTAGGTCTGTTTCCACTTTGTAATATAATTCTACTTGTTATCTTAGTAAAACTCAGCATAGTAAGTTAGACTACTAAGGTACTCCCATATTTACATACTTGTGATATAATGGCTCCTCCACCACCTTATAAAGCAGCAGGAACTGAAGACATTTGAACAGCTAAGTAATGAATTATAATACCATATTATCATATTACCTTGATCAGATTTCTTTAATCATTTCCAAATAAGAAGCTTCCTACTGAAACACCCAAACTGGAACACAGCCTCAGGTAACCAGACTCACCCATGGAACAATATTTGGTTAGAATTCAAAACGATCAGGACAGAAAAAGCCAGTCATCAAATTATACACAGCAATACCTAATATTATACAAACAAACACTCTCCACATTAAAAAAAACATGAGGAAATGAGCAAGAGACAGACATTATTGTGGAAATGTGTGGGGGAAAAAAAGATCTCCGTGCAGCTTTTAGCCTCGTTCATCAAACTGTTTCGGTTCTGCGCCTACAGCAGACTGCACGGGTGTGTGTGACTATTCTCACCAGCCCCTCATAAGCAGTTTCTAGCAAACAAGCTCAGACCGGGAGGGTTTACGCTACCTGCCCCGCGTGAAAAGGCACAGAGCCGAAGTAGACCAGTGACTCATGAAGTGAGCCAAGCTAAAGATCCATATATTTTTCCCAATAGTTGTTGGTCCAGTGACTTGAAGAACATTCATCAGGTGAATCAAATGAGTCCTACTGCTCCCTGGTGGTCAAAAATCATTCAGTGCAGGTTTAAGTGTTTTTACCAACGTAACAATACATGTTTGAGTTTCACCAATCATTTAAGTAAATATTTTGCTGTTTTTTTTGTTCGTTTCTTGAATTTTTGTGTACAACCACAATTGATCCACAGTTATATGGGTACTTAGAAGAAGAACTTCACTATACATGTAAAATGAATTTATTATTTAATTCAATCTCAAAATACAGTTGAATGGGATTTTTTCAAGTCAACAACTGTTAACTATGATGTTTTATGAGCAGAGAAATTCGGCCAGTCACTTTCATGTGTGGGTCCAAATCACACAGCTTACAGCACATCTTTTTGATCTCTCATGGAGCTTCGTCAAAATCCCCAAAGATACTGTGCAACGATGCAGTATGTGATGTTTCGCAAAATGTAATAAATTATGCTGTGCACTGGTTGCCTGTCTTATCGGAATGAATCTTCATTTTGCAGCAAAGTCTCTCTTCTCTCTTTCCACAGATTGCCGGCAACAATGCCTAAAAATAACAACAGTCCGAGGTTTCTGTTTGAGACAAATTTCTTCCAGCAGTCCTCTGGTTTACGGATGTCCAATGTGTAAATCTGAAGGAGAGAAGAGTAAGTAAGAGATGTTGGTTTAGGATTAATAACCAAGAAAAAATGTTACTGATAAACATAGATGGTTTTAATTTACACATTTTACATCTCCACTCAACTGTGAAATGAAACCCTTGATGTATGGTAACCACGCGGTGCGACACCATGTCTCTTACCTGGTGTGTTAGGTGGATGGCCACTGTGGACAGTACAGCATAGTAAGGGAGAGTCTGCTCAGCATTGACCCCAGCTGCAAACAATCCTGACATCATGGCCACAGTGAAGCCACTCAACCAAGGTTTGGTTTGCTCCTGGAACCTCAACGCAGTCGATTTGACCCCTATCTTGGCGTCGTCCTCCTTGTCCTAGTTATCAAATATAGCACAGAGGGAGCCCGGTCTCATTCAATATGATCCTAGTTTAACATGTGAGGCGTTAAGCTCACAGTATGTTCTGCGCCAGACTGACCGACTGTGATTGCAACAACAACAGTAAACTACAACAATTTCAAATGCATAAGTGCATCTGATGGGAATTGGCTTTTTCAGTGGAAATAGCACAAATGTGTCATGTTAAGAGACGCAATCTGATTTTTTGACAATATAAATTCTGTGTCTATGCACAAGTATTACAGAGAAGTTATGAATAAATGATCTGATCATAAAATTATCTGATCATGATTGAAAATATAGATGCGATTCACTCCTAAAAATGACCATCATCATTCAGTTTGTAGAAGACAACAGCCGCCAGTGGTCACTTAAATTTGGCTGGTGGGCTTTTGGTTACCTCTGGATCATGAATTATGTATAAATGTCTTTTCTTATTTTGCTTTTCTGCTGTTATGCTGAGGCTTTTATTCAAACATAGTGTATTCTAAGCTGGTTATCATCCCCACTTCTTTAATACTGCCCTAATATGTAATCTTAGAATTACTGAATAGAACAATACATCTATGTCACTGTGGCACTACGATGCTGTATATTAAATTGCAATACATTTGTGTTTACTTACAAATATATTTTTATAATTTACTCTAAAATTCAACGTAAATACATTGTTTCTTGTTGCTTTTCTACATCCATACATCGCTTAATGTCAGTTAAAAAACAGTGAACCTATGGTTTAAAAATAAACTTCTTTACTAAATCTGAGCGCTTGAGTGGAGGTGTCCTGCCAAACAAGTGCACAAACAAGAGCTGTGGAGATCCTCGGAGCCCCCTGCCTCACCTGATGTGCATATATAGTGTCGTATATCAACGTCCACATCACCCCTGAGAAATACAGCGGGAGGCACACAGACCAATCACAGGAGCCCTTGACAGCGGACCAGCCGAGGAGCGCTCCCCAGTTAAAAGTGAGGCCTAAGCAGGAGGACCAGATGCAACATGAGACTAAGGTAAGCTCTGCTAACAGGAAGAAGCGTTGACTTTAGATGCAGAAAAACCACGGGATACTCTTATACTGTATAGTGCAGTACACAGTACCTAGCACAAACTGTGGCCAATACGTGATCCTCTTCATCAGCGGGTAGGTAACGACAAGAGATAACGAAGCAGCGCCCAGAGCGATGCTGTGAGGAGCACATTAAATATATAAC
The DNA here is from genome assembly GCF_016859285.1 of Xiphias gladius. Lineage (NCBI taxonomy): Eukaryota > Metazoa > Chordata > Actinopteri > Istiophoriformes > Xiphiidae > Xiphias > Xiphias gladius. The sequence goes on along the minus strand of NC_053418.1, from coordinate 7,096,264 downwards.
AACTTAGCATTAGGTAACTTTTTGTCTGTATTCTAACGCATATTCCTTGCTTTTGTACTTTAACACAATGTAAGCAACACATCTATAAATGGTTCCTGGTGAACAGGTTGATTTAAGTAGCATTACTTCACTTTTTTTTGTGCCATGGATGGCCTCGGCTGGAATCACACCCCAAAACATGGCAACATTACCCAGCACATATAGCCCCACGACAGTGTTTCTTGTCTGACTTACACACTAGGTTATTTGTTCCATCTTTTTTTTTTTTTTTGCAAATAAACCAAAATTAAAGCTCAAAAGATCAATACACAGAAATGATGACAACACTGACTGTTTCTGGGTACCTGTAATAGTTGAGGCACAAGAGAACCCCAAGTGCAAGAGAGAGCTGCCCCCCCAGGAAGACTAGTGCCTGCATTCGAGAAATCTCCCCTGAGGCAATGGGTCGAGTGGCTGTCCTGGACACCTGCACCAAAAAAATAAATAAATAAATAAAAATAAATAATAATAATAACTGCATTTATTGAGCACCCTTCAAAACACAGTTTCAAAGTGCTTTACAGTAAAAATAAGAAATAAAAGTAATAAATCAAACACATACATACATAATTAAAACAAATACCATCAGTTAAGAAAAAGCCACAGAACCGAGGTGCGTTTTAAAAAGAGATTTAAAAGAAGATACTGAGTTTTTAGGGCCCCAGACAGCAAAAAAGCCCGAGCACCTTTAGTGACAAGTTTAAATTTGGTCAGTCAGCGCAGAAATTATATTAGGAACGTGTGCGTTTTGCTGCAATAAACAGTAGTAGTAAGGAAGGTGTCACCGACTATGACTGTCTGAGTGGTGCAGATGCAGGTAAGAACAGGGCACGGCTACATATAACTAACATTATCTTATTGGGTATTATAGCTTTGTAAACGTTGTACTTATAGTTACATGTGTGACCAGAAAAGATTTCTACAAAAGTGAACACACTATTAAAAACAGCAGAGAATGAGATTGCTAAGGAAATATCTAGTGGCTAAAAAAATGGAGCTGACAGGGCAAAGCATAAAATAAGAGCTGAGTCTGAGGGGAGTTGCCACAATAGTCACAGGGTAAGTTCGACCAAACCATTTGCATTACAAAACCCACCTGTCACTCTCAGAGAATGACTATATATCAGTTTTGTATACCTTTTTGTCAAAGTCTTTATCCCACATGTCATTGATGGTGCAGCCTGCTCCTCTCATTAGCAGAGCACCTGTACCAAACAGAGTGAGCATGCCCAGATCCGGGAGGCATCCAGGGTCGGCAGCCAGAGCGATGCTCCATGTACACGGGAGGTACAGCAGCCATGTCCCTGCGGTACAAACAGACAACATAACTCAATTAAACTAACATGCCTAAAATTAACTCAGTGCACAGAGCATCACAGTTATGAGGTGAAAATGATCATTTTACGCATTTGTATCTTAAAAGCTCAACATGATTTTCAGCTGCATTTTTACCGAGACTTTTACAAAAATGCATATCACGGAGGGGATCAGTTATCAGATATTTTCATCAGCCTTACAAGATCACAGATAAGGTGAAACCTTTGCCTATTTGTTTCTAAAACGCTCCTAAAAATATATCATCTTTTAAATCTGAGAAAAAAAAAAATACTGCTGAAAATCCTGTTGGGCTCTTTTGACAGCCTGTTCTGTAGTAAAAAGCCACTATGTGTTTATGCTGTTGTTTATTCCTCAATTAAGTTAAGTGAATTCATTTTAAAAAATGTAGATACCAAAATCTTCCAAAACACTGACAGTGTGGAATACAGTAAGACACATCAATACTGGACCGATACCAGTATTGGTTTTTAAATTGACATGGTGATATGGGCCAATTCCTACTTTGTAGTATAGACATAGAGTACTGTGCAAACGTTTTAGGAATTTTAGGTGTTTAGATTGTTATCCGTCACACGATACAATCAGGGAGGCGTCTGATCTGTCCCAATTTCATTCTGCAGCATGACAACAACCCCAAACACACAGCCGGAGTCATAAAAAACTATCTTCAGAGACAAGAAGAACGAGGAGTCCTGCATCAGATGGTCTGGCACCCACAGAGCCCTGATTTCAGCATCATGTCAGTCTGGGATTACATGAGGAGACAGAAGACACTGAGACAGCCTAAATCAACAGAAGAACTGTGGTAAGTTCTCCAAGATGCTTGGAATAACCTACCTGCCAAGTACCTTGAAAAACTGTGTACAAGTAGGAGAGCCGGTGCTGTTTTAAAGGCAAAGGGTGGTGAGAGCAAATATTGATTTGCTTTATGTTTTTTCTATTTACTGCACTTTGTGTGAAGTAAATCGATAGATTCAAATTATTCATGGCAATATTTATGAAAGTGTACTCACTTTAATTTTCCTGCCTTTAACTTTAGTTTTCACAGTATATCACATTCAACTATTTAAAATGTGACCCTCGTTAGAAATGAATGTACAAACCAATAGGTTTGTCGAGCCTCATCAATCGGAGGTACGGCTGGACAGGCGCTGGTGCTGAATTCACAATCGTAGCAGCTGACAAACTGAACGATCTTCTCCCATAGTGCTGAGTCTCACGTAGTCGGACTGATGGGCGGATTGCACCCTGGCTGTAAAACACTCTTCTTAACACACCGGAGTCTAGGCGGAGACCATATTTAGTCGTCATTCCTTCCTTGCGAAGGAAGCAGTCTGACAGTGAGTAAAGACAGGGGTAAGAGGCTCCATGGTGAATCCTCCTCAGGGCTTTCAGAGTCAACTGGCTCGTCAGCTTGGCTTGGAGCATGGTGTTTCCCTGAGGTCAGACTGACATTATCTTTTATTCCTCAGAAAGTGTCACCCCTGAACGAACACACACACACACACACACACACACACACACACACACACACACACACACACACACACACACACACACACAATGGTTTGACTGCGGCTTTTTCACAGAGGAGGAGTGATTTGCTTGAACAGGCATTCCTTTTGTGCTACACTGAATCAGCTGCACAAAGACTGAGATGTCCATGTGTCAAAGAGGTGTGTCTCTCTTAGCTGCTGGTGTGCGTCTAGCTGCGGCATTAGTTAAGTATTACAGCAGTCCGTCTGATTATATTATTAGCTGCTGATGGTGAAGGATAAAGATAAACTCGTGCTGAAAAGGGCGCAACTTAATATTTTTGCCTTGCACTTCATACTGAAGATACAATGAATGTTAACCACAAACCTCTCCAACTGATTCGTATCAACACATCCTAGACCCAAAAAAGCGCAGTGTAACGGTGAAACAAACTTACACTTTTGGTTGCAGAAGAAAAAAATATTAATTTTAGAGGAGACTGGGCTCTGAACAGGTGAGCGCTGCTCTACCGCTTTGCTTTCCTGTTATTGTGCGCCGGATATTGTTCCGGAGGAAACAACGTTAGCTCTCGGAACCAATGACGGCCGAAATGTTACTTAAAATCCTTATGTTGAAAGAACAATCCACTTCGACTTTATCTTTATCAATATTGATTATCACCAATTGTGCCGCTTAATCAAATCTTTGCTCGCTAAATCACTGCAGACGACTTGCCCCAGCTATTGTGTAAACGTTCGGGGCAGAGTAAGTTTTATTAATATATATTTTTTATTTGTTGTTTCGCGGCGGATGGCATTATCAAAGATATTTTCGTAACTTAATAGATGTCAGAAAATAATAATAATAATAAAGAAATTGGGGCTTTAGAGTAGCAACTATTAGTCAATTATAACTCAAAAATATCGGCAACTATTTTGATAATTAATCATTCAAATCATTTCTCGAGTATTGAATGTATAGATATACATATTGATATATGTAATGATTAAATGTGATTATTAGAATGGGATTTTTCCGCACAAATGTAATTTTTTCTAAAAGATTACCAAATAATTTTTCCTTTTCTTCATTATTTTACATTCAGGTGTATGGTTAAATATGCAGAGATACATTTATATGTTTTCATAGAGGCCCTCGGTCGGGGGGACCTCAGAGGAGGCCTCCCAGTCTGAAAAGGGAGTTAATGCTTTGTGATTGAAACCGAACGTTAGCGACATTTCTTAGGAATTTAGGAGTCGGCGGTCAGGGCTGATTTTCAGAGAGGTTCGTTGGTTTCACACCCTCTCACAAGCAGATCTGCTGATGCTTGATTTGACGCTGTACTTCTTTGTAATAAACCTTTATATGCAATCAAGACGGTGTCAGCGGAGTCTCCTTCATCCTCTTCACATCATCACCACCACCTAATAAACTGCAACATATTTATAAACTCCTCTAAAATTTCACAAAAAATAAAGAGCATATTCATAATTAATTATTAGACTTACATTTTTAAAACAGTATCTGCCTTGACTTTTATCTTATTTTATTAATTTATTTACTGTCTTTATATCATATTTTCTTCTTCACTGCCATTGTCCTTTTCCTTTGTATCCTGTGTTTCCTTTCATAATACTAGACCGTAATTGGCATATAAAATGTTTAACAACTGGATTGTGATGAACCGGGGATTTGTTTTGATTAAAGTCTTGCAGGAAAAAAAAAAAAATGAATCGATTTTAAATAAAGTTTTACCAAGGTGCCCATGCCTTCCACCAGGGGGGGCTATTATCAATCCAAATGTGGCGAGAATAAGCGTAGCGGTTATTTGATAGCTCAGTTTCAAAGGTTACGCTTGCTAATAAGTATAATATGTCGCCTGTAATAATATGAAACATTAGTAGCAATATCAAAAATGAATAGGATTTCGAAAAGATTTGTAAAAGGGATTTTGTTACTTTAAAATAGCAAATCATCTACAAAGCGAAAACTAAGTACTTCCGGTCAAGTTTGTCTCGGATTTCACAATTAAAGTACGAGTGTGTGTTTTGTTTTTCTTTCAAATAACGAATATCTAATCTCGATTAAAACATGAAATTCACCAGTTATGAAATAATAACGATTAACGTGATATAAAGGATGATAACACTCTTGTCCTCTTTTGTAAATTTAAATGTAAAATAGGCTTTTTTTTTTTTTGAAGATTATTTGTTTTGTTGTTTTTTAAATGCTTTATGTATTTTTCATCAACATTTACTTGTGCTGGTTTTTTTCTGTTCTATTTATGATGTCAAAAAGTAAATAAAACAGACATGACGCAGTTTGCTATTATTAATTATTGTTGCATTCAGTAAAAAATACATGGTTGTCATGTCAATATGTCATGTTTTCATTTAAATGAAGTGAAAATCTGGAAAATTCCACTTCCATCTTTTAATTTTACCATGAGAGCAGAAACCTAAGGGAGATGTGGTTGAAAAGTCAGATATAACGCCCTCTAGTGGCTCTTTGGGCTGACGAGCACAAGAAGCCTATGAAATTGATTGGCTGGTAAATTGATTTAAGGTTTCATCAGCCACAGGCAACAGTTTCCTCTAGAGCGTTAAACAGTGGTGGAAAGTAACTAAGTACTCTGGTATTGTACTTCCTGACACAGGCAAAACTTCTGCAGGGCGAGTAATTTTACTTTTGATATTCCAAATGATACGTCTGCACTTTTATTTAAGTAAGATTTTGAGTGAAGGACTTTTACTTGGAGTGAAATCGAGTTTTGCTTCTTTTTTTTTTTTGTGCACGGCATTTTGAGAGCGCTTCATTATTAGATTTTATTTTGAAGGTTAAGGGACTCTCGACGGAAGTGAACTTGTAATCCATTGATGATTTGTTGCTGCAGAGGAAGCGGTGAGAGTTGCACTCGCGGGAAAAATGGCGGAAACGTGTGGTCCCTTCATGTAATCAGCATCAGCGATTCAAAACATCGCATCGAAAAAACCTCGTCTTGTGTTTGTCTGCCCGCGTGAGTACGTCGTTCGCGTGCAGCCGTGTGTATGTTAGCTAGTTGTAACTGTCCGCTCTTTATCTTTCCATTGTTTTGTGTCGTTTTAGGTCTCTTTCCTGTTGAACTTCCCTGATTTAAAGTTAAATACCGATGTCCTCACTTGCTCCTACTACCGTTGCTGGGCTACTGTTCAGCTGATTATCCTTCGATGCTTGAAGAGCCAGCGTATCTCTTTGTGTCAGTTTCACTTTCTAGATATCTGTAGAAACCCTCAGTAGTGCATTTAACTTTAACAGTTGTAAAGTAGAAAACCTGATTTTCTACCTTGAGCAATGCAATAACGTATGCTTTCAATCCTCTAGGTGTGTCACAGCTGTTTCTGTATATATAAGGCTGTGGTTTTTAGGAGGAATGCAAGATGCAAAAATGCTTTTATTGCAGTGAGTTTTGCCGACAGTGTCAAGTCTTGATTCAGTGTAGTGCATCAAATTAAGCTGAGTATTCAGTGTTATCCTTTGCATTGCCTCCTCAGATTCAGTGCACGTTCCAGCCACATGAAGCAAAGTCAAGCTGCCGGCGCCGAGTCTCGGATCAAGTCTGTCCATTGCAGTCACTGCACACTCCTCTTCGAATCCAAAGTCTACCTTTTTAAACATCTGAACGAGGTGCACGGCTTGGATGTGGATACCGCTCTGAGAGCTGCCGGTTTACAAAACCCTGAGGCTGACAAAGTCAACAGTGATGACAAAAGCAACAGTTCCGGAAATAACCTCTCATGCCGGCGCTGTGATTTTACAGCCTGTGGTCGGGAGGGTTTAAATGAACATGAGAAACAGTGTAACAGAAAATCTGAGAAGCAGAACGGGTTGAGAAATCTTATAATCTCTGCAGACAGGGAGACCAAAATAACTGTCATTCCGGCAAACCAGCGCAAGGAAGGTGCAGTTATGTCTACCTCAAAAACTACATGCTCACTTAACTCATCAAAGGATCTGAAAACACACAAGAGGCCGGTGCAAATTCAAACCATCACCAAATACTTTCCAGGACCGTCTGGATCAAATGGGGAACCCTCAGTGAAGTTAGCTGAGAGCCCAGTGCTTCTAGATCACACCAAAGGAACCCTGATTTTGCAAGAATCTCCCTCAAGCTCCAGCCCAAACAGTAGCGGTGTGTTTAAAGTCACTGCGAAGTCCATGATTGATCTCTCCAAAACTGTTTCCGACCAATTTATGCTAAATGACCGCCCTTTAAATACTGACCTGAGGAGACACCCAAAGCCTGCGGAAAAATCCAAAGACATGGCTCCTAACAGTGTTGGCAAGAGGACCAGTTGTGAAAGCCCGGAAAGGTGTCCTGCTAAAAAAGCAAAGACAGACAAAGAAGAGGCAAAGCTCCCGGAGAAAGCAAAGGTAAGTAAACAACAATCATCAAGCAGCACAGAGTTTTCATTTGACATCCGTGAAGATGAAGAAGATAAGAAAGTTCCTCTTTTTAATGGAGACAGAGAGAGCCCAGAAGTTTATTTTTGTAAGCACTGTGACTACAGTGATGTGGGCGTCAGAAGCGTGTCTGCACATTACCAGAAAGACCACCCATACATAAGATGTAACGCCGTCTACATTCGGGATCCGAGTGATCGGAGTGCTACCTTTCGTTGCCTGGACTGTCCAGTTGAGTTTTTAAGTATAGCTGACCTCAAGAGACACTATGCAGAAAATCATCCAAAGGCGCCCAAAGTATTCGCGCATTCGCGTGAACTCAGTTTGGTTTTCAAATGTTTCGTGTGTCCATTTACCACCAACGAATTGAAGGCCTTGAAAGAACATTACAAGGAAAAGCACCCAAAACATAAAGTGGATAATGGGTTGTTGGACTGCAGATATTCAGCGACTAGATGCCAAGAGGGATCATCTCAGTTGAGTGCATGTGAAAAAACACACAGCCCAGAAAGATCAGAAGGGATTTCTCCCAAGATTGCAAATACACAGTATGAGGAAGTCAAAAATGCATCCTCACCCCAGCATCTCACCTCCAAAGGAGCAGACGCGGTTCTGTATCAATGCAACAACTGTAACTTTACGCATAAGTCAGCTGTTGTTATGCACGCCCACTATCAAAAAGGCCATCCAGATGATGCAGTCACGATAGAAAAAATCAAACAGTCGGCTCATGTCGCACCACAGACAACATCACAGAGGACACCTGAGAAGTCACAGCAAGAGATTTCCCTGTCTGTGATGAATCTGAAGCACGCACCAGACGCTTCTAAGACTCGTTCGGAGTCTCCCAAAACGGAGAAGGTGAAATCTGCAGAGGACAGAGGCCAAACAAAGATGTCACCTACCAAATGTGACAGGGAAGTGTTTGCAGGAATGGACAGTTTATACTCCAGTTTACCGAGTAAAATGTTTTACTGCCAGTTTTGCAGTTATTCAAGTATCAACATCAGAAGCGTTGTTGGTCATCAAAACGCAAAACATGCTGCACATCGACTAACAGGTACTGAACAGATCTTGTCGTATACTGCTGAGGTGCAAAAAAAGAAACTGCAAAGTGATGCTGAGGCCTCAGCAAGTACTGCATGTTCTGATTCTCAAACTAGTAAACGTGTTAAGGTGTGTAGTGAAAAAGAACTTCAACATGAAGAGGATGACGTAGCAGATGCTTCCATGACGGCATTAAATCCTTATGCATGCGCAGAAAAGTTGTTTTACTGCCAAAAGTGCAACTTTGGAAATCCAACTGTAAAAGGGGTATTGAACCATCAAGCCATAATTCACCGGCACATTAATTCCAACAGAGAATGTATTATTAAACATACAGCTTTGATCCGGGATGAAATTGAAAAATCCAAATCTCACACAAAGGAGTTATCCTTTTCTACTCGTCTACCTCTTCCACTTCTGAATGAAGACGATGAAAATATGTTTTTCTGCCACTTTTGCAACTATAGACAGAATACCCTCAATCATGTAATAAAGCATTACTTCAAAAGACATCGTGGATTTGAGATTAAGGCCGATCAAATCCATCTGTATACTTCCATGGTTCTCAAACAGACACAGAAATTGCACTTAAAAGCAACTGCAAACCAAGAAGTTAATTGTGGGAAAAAAGGAAATAAAAAGACAAAAACAAAGACTCTTGCCAAGTGCTTGTCATTTTCCGCGTCACCCTCAGTGAGAGCCACACAAACACAAAGGACCCTTCAGTGCCATAGATGCACATACAGCAGTCAGTATGTGTATCATTTGAGAAGGCATATGTGGAAAACCCACCGGGCGAATCGCTCAGTCAGTGATGTTTTGAGAGTGTGCTTTAAACAAGGAATGTTACAGTCAGGGTATCACTGTGACCTGTGCGTTTTTTCTCACGAAGATGCAGCAGCAGTCCATAGTCACTACCAGGATAACCACCCGGGACGTAGAGTGACCCTTGAGTACGTCTCCACTCAGTTATATGTCGGTCCCGACGCAACCCCCCCTCAAAGGAAGAAACCTCAAATAAGGCACACTGATGGTATCAGTGACGGCGATGGCACTGATGCCACCGTACTGTCCCAAAGATTTGGACAAAATGAAACCAAGACGTACTCGTGCAGAGCATGCTCATTTAAAGGCAGCTCGATGTCGAGTATCACACGCCACTACCGAGCCGTTCACCCTTGGTCCGTGAAAGAAGACGGCTCAGTCCTGAATGTCATCACCAACAAGAAGTCAAGTGCAAACAGCCAAGTGGAAGACCCCAATGAAATACCAGGGTTATTTGACGCCTACCAAGTGCCTCTTGAATTTGGCATGTCACCTGGTTCTCCTCGTGAAGCAACAGCATCTCCCACAATGATCCAGTGCCATTATTGCCCTGCAAGGTTTCAAACCCAGCGGGGTCTCAGCACTCACTGTGGAATGAAACACCAAGAAGCTGTAACTGGAAGTTTATATGAACAGTGTGAACAGCATGAACAGCACGAACAGCAAGAACGGCATGAACAGCAAGTACAAATCCAAACACGTGTGCACGTCTTTAAGTGTCCATATTGTACCTACATCAATACCAACTATCAAGGAATTCTCACTCACTGCCAGAAGAAGCATCCTGCCTTGGTATCCAGGGCGGACAGTCTTCACATGGATGAATCACATCTACACAGTTGGGACGACGGTTTGAAAAGAAAAGGTTGTGACAGTCTGAAACTTAGTGGGTACATGTGTAAAACCTGCCCTCAGGTCTATGCAACGCTGGAGAAAATGAACAAGCACTGTGAGAACGACCACAATGAGACTGTGGCGAACACTGTGCCAAACACGCTCAAACCGGCTCCTAAACCATCAGCTATGAGTAAAACACAACAATTTAATACCCACAGCACTCTCGGATCAGTATCGAAGGCTTCCTTTTTACGGAAAAAAATATATGCCGTAATTAGGTGCCAGCATTGCAGTTACAGTTGCAGCACAAAAATTGCGCTTGCTCGGCACTTGCGTGTTCACTACAGGAACGCATCTGTTTCAAAGATTAAGGATTGTGTATACAAGTGTGTCCTGTGTTCCAGATCCTATTTCAGGAAAAAGCGTCTCGGAAACCATTATACTAAGAAACATGGAAAGAACGCTTTCTTAAAATACTATGCACCACTATACAAGCAGGTCCCAGAGAAGACAGTGCTAACATCTCCTGACTGCCCTACAACTCAGCAACCAGCAAACACTTCTGAGGCATGTGAGTCTAGCGCAACGACTGAAGAAAACAAAATATTAGTCTACAAGTGTCCAACCTGTCCCTATGTGAATGCTAGCTACCACGGAACTCTCACTCACTGCCAAATGAAGCATCCAGCCCTCATAGCCAGGGCAGATGAACTTAAAACGGATGAAATACTTGTAACCAACATAGTCAGGTGTACGATGGGAAAAGGTTCTAAAGAAAGAGGGTATATGTGTAAGAAATGTCCACAGATTTATGCATCATGGATGAAACTGAAAGTCCACAGCGAGAGGTACCACAGTCAGGCAGCGCCAGCAGCTTCTGACCATTCAGCTGAAACTGAAACTGAAACCGAAAAACAGCCTTATCCCGGCTCTCAGGGCTCAGTAATATCGACAGTGAACCCCACAGAAATTGACCACAGTCAACAGCAGAGCCTTCCTGAGACGTGTCAAGTGTCAGTGCAAAACAAGGTGTCACTGTACAAGTGCCACATGTGTACCTATTCCGGAGTGTGTCGGAGGTATCTGCATTGTCACTACAAAAAGACTCACAAATTGGATGCCTTCAGCACATACAAGCTGCTGGAGAAGTATAACAAGCGTAAACGCAACAAGGCCCGCTGCCTGCTCGAAGCTACATCCGCGGAAAGTGCACACGTCAGATGTAAGAAGTGTCCAAACTTAACGTTTGAATCATCTCAGCTGCTTATTGCCCACTACTGTATCTTTCATAGCTCAGACTGCAAATCGGACTTCACTGTGTTATCACGGGAGTCAAAGAAGAGCACAGGGGTTTACAGATGCGACCACTGCGGAAAACAGTTGAATGGAATTAGAAAGCTGTGTCGCCACCTGGATCACCATAGAGCAAGGATGAAAGAGAGAACACCGGCTGCAAAGACAAAGGCATCGTTTGTCTTTACGACAACACCAGAGGCCACATCCATTGAAGTAAGTTGACTCTGCCCGTATGATCATTTATATTCTGGATCTTTTTTCTTTTTTTCATGCTTGAGCTACACTAGTAAGTTTAAAAGTTGGTGACAGTTGCTGTGTTAAATTTTCAGATCTGTACGCAAGATGAACTGCCCATTTTAGAAACTGTGGAGGAGCTGACCCAGTGGAATGTGACACCAGTAGAGACCTTCACTTTGCCAACAAGTCCGCAGTCATTGCCTTCAAAACACACTGATCCTGAACAGCCGGAGCTGGAATCGAGAGAATACAAACACACTTGCAAACAGTGTGGGCGCACATTCATGTCTCTGAAAGGTTTGCGCTCACATGAGCGCAGCCACGCAGCCCTGGCGGCCATCAAGAAACTGAACAATCTGCCCATCTCGGCATTGAGGCACAAGTAAGAATAAGGTTTTGGTCTGTTTATAGTACAAGCTCTTCAAAACAAAAATCACATGTTTGTCCATCTTTAAAAAAAAAAAACTGCTTATGATTGCTACATTTGGGCTCACACTTGCATGTATGAGAGCTCCCCCGGTGGTTTCTGTGCTCTTTACAACCATTCAAATAGCTTAGCAGAGCTCATTAATACTATCAGAGTATCATTAATGCAGAATTATTAGTACTTTGTTCAACAGTACAATGTTAACATATTAAATAAAAAACCACATTTCACAAATTTGATGTCCTTTATGTCCAGAGCCCCCAACATCTATTTAGTTATTGATGAGCTAATTGTGATTGTATCTGACTTAACATGTTTTTTTTCACATTATCTCTACAGCATTAACAAATATGTCCTCTACAAATCTGGGACCTTGAGGCCTTTCCTATGTAGTTTCTGTTCCTATCGGACAACCGTCTTGGGCCTGTGGAGGAGTCATTTTATGAAACAACATCAGAGTGAGCAACCCATGTGTAACGTACAATTACACAACAAATGGCAATGGTATCATGGTCGTATGATTCATCAGATGTCTTTGCTTTCAGCTGAGAATTTAATCAATTATTTGTGAATTTCTAGTTCACCTATATCCGTATGGAAAACATGAAAGGAAACGCTGACGTACATGTTTTTAAAATAAGTTGCTACATGTCAGTAGTATAAATGAAGACGCTGCCTCTTTCTGGGACTGTTTGTTCTGGCTGGTTTTGATCAGGACGCTTTACTACCACCAGCATCCAGCCAAGTGTTGTTTAATATGTGCTTACACAGGCACATTGTACTTTGCCTGTAACTAGTCGAACTAAAATATTTTTGCCGTGTGGTAAAATTAGCAACTGAAAAGGAAAAGAGAGAAAGTTTTGAGTAATGGCTACTCTTTCGAGGTAATTCAGATTGGTTTTGAGCACATTCTCTGGTTTAAAAACAGTGTTAAAATCTACTTGACTGCACAGATTACACAGCACTTGCTTTGAGATATTTCTTGATGTTTTTTTATTTTCTCTGGCTTTCATTCCATGTATGTTTTCCTGCTGGATGCCCAGATGTCATTATGGATCCTGCAGAGACTGGCCGCCAAGATGAGGAGAACACTCAGAGGGCCAACAAGGAGCATCCTAATTTATCAGAGGAAAAAAATTATTTGCCCGCACCTGATGAAGAACCTGAAATGATTGGAAGCAAGTTGTCCCTCTTATGTCCTATAAATCATAGTATATATATCTGTCAAAATGTATATGAAATGCACACTTTTTGCATTTGTTGCCTCACTGAAAGTCGGTGGTTTTGTTACACTTTGACAGAATCGCTGTACTTGGAGCCCCCAGATGTCCAGCGGCAGTTGAACCACTACAGCTTGATGGCACAGACTGGTATCTCGTCTAAGGTGAACCTGCAAGAAACCGAGTTTCCTGAACACAGTCTGCTTCACTGTGAGTTCTGCAATTTCAACACTGGACACCTGTCTAGCGTGCGACGACACTACTTAAACCGCCATGGGAAGAAGATCCTCAGGTGTAAGGACTGCAACTTTTTCACTGGTTTAAGGTGCGTTACAGCCACCATGGGCATTTAGGAAATATTTTTGGATCGTGAAAACTGTTGTAACTTTTCTTTTGCCAATAGTTTACATAAATTTTACAACAAGAGATGTGTTGTTCCAGCGGCTTTTGCTAAACATTAAATTAGATTTAGAAATCAGAGCATGCACACAAATGGTCTCCTGGGAGAAGGAACCCTACAAACAAGGCCATATCAAAAGTGCATGTATTAGGATACAATTAATAGGATAGAGTGTTGTTGTTGTCTTCAGCATTATAAAATGTTGCTCTATATAGGGCACTATATAGAGCATAAGCCCTCACACACAGAGTTCAGACACTCAAATAAAAAAAAGTAAATATAGTGCATTGTATAGAAAATAGGGAGTGACTTTGGACGTGCTCTGTGTGTTTTTATTCAATGATTATATACAGGATTCAAGTAAAGGTGAACAGAATGTTGTCATGTCATATTTAAAAATTGATAAAGATTTGAACTTTGAATTCATGTCGAGATAGTCATCCATGTATTGAGGACATGTGGAGCTCACTTTTTTTTTTTTTTCTTTCTCAAGTCAGAGTTAACAGGGAAACATAATTTCTGTGATGGTTTCAGCAAAAATTTCACTGAGTTGGCAAGTCTCTGTCATTGGTCACTAACCTGCCATTCGGGGTAGTTGTGAGAGCAAAGGTGATCTCCCAGCGTTCTCCACATTTTGTCACTGTCACTTGTTTGTCCTACCTTTTTATTAGGAAAACCCTGGAGATGCACGTGGGGACTGGGCACTCTACCTGCCAGTCAGAACCTACTCATCAGAAGGACCTCCGCTGCCCTTTCTGCCTTTACCAGACCAAGAACAAGAATAACATGATCGATCACATTGTCTTGCATCGCGGTAGGTTAGATGCTGGACAGGATTCAGTGTTCCCACCCACTGAAACCCCAATCCGTCATGTTATGTTCATTCTTTTTATTTCTTTTGAATTCAGAGGAACGTGTCGTGCCAATAGAGGTGCGTCGCCCAAAGCTGTCACGCTACCTTCAAGGCATCGTCTTCCGCTGTCACAAATGCACTTTCACCAGCGGCAGTGCTGAAAACCTGCGTTTGCACATGATGAGGCACGACGACATCAAACCCTTCAAGTGTCGGCTCTGCTACTTCGACTGCACTCTGCTGAGCGACTTGGAGGCGCACCTGAGCGATAAGCATCAGGTGAGGATTTGTCGCTAAGTCCCTCTTTGCATCGCTGGAATTCCTTTGTGTCTGAAGAGGTGATACAATACCCACTTCGAATGTCCAGGAATTTTAAAAACCAAAAGGAACTGTATGCAGTGTCTTTGTTTCACATTTTCAAATGCCAGTGTAAAAATTAAATCTAGAAAATACTACTGTCACTGAACCCTTTGCGGCAGTGGTAGGAGAAATAGCAGACTGTGGGCCAAATCTGGCCCTCCAACAAAAATATTTGGCCCCCCAGTGAAAGACAAAGTTTTCCCTTTTTATAATTTGAATCAAAATCTTGGCAAAACTCTCCCACATTTGTAACACTGTAAATACAAGACTCATGTAAATCCAAATAAATGTGACCTTGTAAATAACAATAATGATTTGCATCTCAAACACAGTCTAGTAGATGGCAGTCTAGTAGTGCAGCGGCAACAACAACAGTATTACCATTCAACCATAAATTAAACCAGTAACTTTCAAATTTGCATCTGGGAGTCATTTTTTCCAAATGAATATTAACATCAGCTGCTGTACCTCTTTTAGCTCAAACTTCCTGGTGGGGGAAAAATTAGCTGCCCTTAGATACAACCCCTAAAACAGCCAGTTATATAAATGAGTTTTATTCTTAAAGAAATAAAATACTCAAAAAACAAAAACAACATTGACAGCATGTAGGGGTGTGTCTCCACCACACATGTAAAACTATGTTGGCCCCTCCAACAGCAATGCTGGGGGGGAAAAAAAAAAAAA
This sequence comes from Xiphias gladius, assembly GCF_016859285.1. NCBI lineage: Eukaryota > Metazoa > Chordata > Actinopteri > Istiophoriformes > Xiphiidae > Xiphias > Xiphias gladius. The sequence goes on along the minus strand of NC_053418.1, from coordinate 7,080,785 downwards.
AAAACTTGCCCGCAGTTAAACCTGCTGACCCCTTTCAAACAGAGTTCCTGGAATTATGGAGCCGCAGCAACTAAAATAGCAACTAAAAATTCTCTTCTGCACATTCCTGTCATAACCAAGAACAATAGGCAAATTAGTCCAATTAAAAAAATGATGGGACACATGTTGGCGTGCTCTGCTCATTCACATAAACAGGCCCAGCTCTAACAACAGCGGAACTGCACTTCATTAAAAAGAGAAGAATTAAAACATGGAAGGATTCAGCAAGATGACGTGTCCTTCTCGTTTCACACATCTTGTTTCCCGGCACTGTTTATGTGTCGCTGTTTGTCTCAGGATTGTATCTTTCTATTCCAAATATATAACCAGAACTCTTTATTTATAAACAACATACAGTCCGAGCTATCGGCCTCAAACTTTACCGTCGCAAAGTGCTTTTCCACTCGGACAGTGTTTGGAGCCCTCACACCTGGCTGCAGGCAGACACTTGTGTTGATGTCAAGGGTGACGTCACTTAAAGTCTGTAGAAGTTCAGCGCTGACGTCTTAGGGAGGTACATTGGAACTGGACCACTATCCTGCTTTAAGTCAGTCTTTGTAGACCAGTGGGGCTTCCAACAACATCATTTTGTTTTTAATTGCAATATACTTGACGAAAAATGTCAATCTCTTGCCCTAATATTGATACTAGTGGCACCCAGCACTTGTTTACTGTGTTAAGAAAGCTAAGCACAAGTTGTTGCAGCTGCAAGGTTTGTGTCAATGAGCTATGTTCAGCACTGCAAATTTAGCCCCAATGGTTCCTGGGCCATCTGAATTATTGCTGAGGAACTACATTTAGACCCTGATTCCACTGTTCAAAACAGATTCCTGAAGAATTCCTGGAAATATTTCCTGCAGTTCAAGTGGGGCTATATGGGTTCTTTGTAAGATTTTAGTTTAATTTTTTGTTTGTTTGTCTGTTTTTTTGTTTTGTTTCGTGTTTCTTTTCTGCAGGTTGTGAGGAATCATGAGCTTGTGGGTCAGGTCAGCCTTGATCAGCTACAGGCAAGGTTGTGTAGGATGCCGGAGGAGGACGAGGAGCCATTATCAAACTTGGAGCACAACAACAATGAGAATGAGGATGTAGAAATAAAGGAGTTTTTTACAGACTGTAATGAAGTTCTACGAAAGACACAAGCGGAGAACCCGGCAGAAAGTAACAGCAGGAAGACAGTTACGCTACAGATGAACGAAGCGTGTCTGAAGCACGAGCAAGACCCACAAGAACCAGCAGGGATTGTGTTCCTGCCAGACACTGCAAGAGGAAAGAGGATAGAAGATATAGTAGAACAAAATGTTGGTAAAGGGAGCAATGCAGCTATCCAGTCTGAGGAATGCAGTGGTCCAGAGAGGGAGAGGCAGACGATTGGGATCCAAGCCCAACCCAAAGTGAGAGGTAGTGAGGGCAGCAGCATAATGTTCACACAGCAGAAAAAGGAGGCGGCGGAGGGGAGCTCATCAACATATGGTAACATAGCTGAAAAAACAAAGGCCCACAAGTTAAATATTAAGGTGCTTCAGCATAGAACATTGAGCATCGATGCTAGAGTAGAAAATGAAATACTGCGTCGTATCGTAGCGTTGGATGAGGATGGCAGCATCCGCAAGATACACAAGAAGGCAGATCGGGATAGAACGGTTAAGATAGAGCAGAACATCGAGACCGACTGTGTAGATAAGACTCTAGGTCAGTTGCCGGATGAAGAGGGTAGCATCATTTTGGCCCACAACTCAAAACTCAAAGTTGAAACAAACTTTCTGCCCAACCGCGCACAACTTAAGATAAGCCATAAGGACAGCTCAGGGGTCTCATTTACAAATTGCAAAGAGGAACAAATGTGCAATCAGAAAAACAGTGAGGGGGTAACAGACCCTTATGGAGAAATGCCAGTACTTGAGAATGAATATCTAAAGGAGGTCGTGCAACCTCTCGGAGATTGCAAGGAGGAGGAAGATCATCTTGAGCAGAAGCAGGACGGAGAAGATGAGGTGATCACTGAAGGCAACGAGAACCGATGCCAGGATCAGGAACATGAGGACGGACACAGGATAGAGGAAGCTGACAATCCACGTGTGCACAAAAGTAAGACTCTAAATTCATCTCAGTGACTCTAAATGATTGATTGATTTTTTTTTTTTTTAAATTGAAGGAACAGAACGAGAGTTTGAATGCACAGTGAAGGGCAACACAAACCGGCGGCTTTTGACGCACATTAAAACGCCCGCACCCATTGCTTTCTATGTAAAGGCGCCTTTAGACCATGCGACAACAGCGATGATGTAAGTTTATTACATGTCGCATGGTGTGAGATGGGTCCTATAAAATTTTAAATGCTCAGTCTGTCGGATGGTATGATATCATCAGTTTGAGGCATGTCAGACTTTGTGATGATTGCCTGGTGAAAAAATAAATGGCATAGCATCACACATTTTTATGACATATTTGATCTTTAATTTTTGCCCCTCAGTTTTCATGTGCTTACATTCAGCTAAGTTATTTGATTATTTTGAAATCAGCAAATTTGAACTCTCAGGAACCTACAAAACGAAATATTGGTAGTATCAACTACTATCAACCTAAGTTCATTTCTCTTGTTTTTCAGGTGCACTCACAGCCAAGGGTGGAGCTGCTGAAGTCCTCTGCCCATCAGTTACAGAAAAGCCAATGTTTACCTGTGGGTTTTGTGGACGAAACCTCACGAACAGCACTGAATTGAAGCGTCACATTATGCGACATGGACTATAAGATTTTTCTTTATGTTGCGGACGGTACAAGCAGCTTCCACTGTTGATTTATGTTTGGGAAGCTACATTTTGTTTTCACGGACCGTCCTCTGCTCTTTTACTGTACTTTGTGTTTGTAAACACCCCGTTAACAAATTAATTTTTCATGTTTTGTAGATTTTAAACCTTTTTCTAATTAAATGTTTTTATGGTACAGCTTTTATGAGTAGGATTTAATTTGCATGATTCAATAAATAAAAGTTCAGAACCAAGCCGATGACTGCATAATGTGTTACACATTGTCATTGAGATCTTATTTAGAGTTGTTTTGTTTAAAGACTAATCAATATGCATGAATAACTATCAACTAAAGATCCCCTTTTAAAAAAAATTATTACTATTATTATTATTCCAGCAATTTATATGAATGGCGATATTAATCAGAGGATACTACTGTAAAACATGCAAAAGTCTTTGACCTGAACTACTGTTACATACAAACTTTACAATTCCTGTTCAATACCAAGAACTGCACCAACCTCAATACCAGTGATTGTGGCAATGCTTTTGCTGCCTTTAGGTGCTGTGGGGTATTTTAGCTTCATGTATCTTGCCGGCGAGTAAGTAAATTTGTTTGGTGTGATTTTTCCATGTAAATGAGAAAATTGTCTTTACATTTTAACCTGTTTATCGTATGATAACATTTACCTTGGTTTTTAGCTGAAAGTGCTGCTGCTGGTGAGATTTAGTCCAGTGTGTTTCGAACAGTGGACATCCGCAAACAAACACAACTGTTCATAACATTATACTTTTGATAGTATTACTAAGTACTAATAGAATCTGTTTTACCTTAGTATTTACAGCAAAATATTCTGGGAGGACTATTAGCATGTTATAAGGAACAAACAAACAATCCGATTACAAGGTAAAGACATTTTTCTTCATTTCACAGGCAACAAGATGGACAAGGTTTTTTTTTTTTTTTTTTTGTTGTTTTTTTTGTTTTGTTTTTTTGTTGTAGAAATGATTTTATTAATGGGGAAATTCCACAGTCGTAAAAAGGAATGGGTTGACTCCAAACCAGAATTGGGACACTTTTGTCAAGAACTAATTCAATATGGCACCAGGAGTAGAGACCTTTAAAAATACATTCAAAATAAGAAGGCTATGACAACGCAGTATTTTTGTTAAATATCGTATGAACACTGTCTCAATGAATTTATTTATTTTACTGTCTTTATTGTCTGACTATTGTTTATCGTTACCACTCTGATAAGACACCATTTATGAAGAGTTTACAAGCTGTATTTATGGCCTATTACTGCTTTATAGATCAGTCATAAACCATTAATAAGCCCAAAATGTTTATATACATTATACCTATCTATACATTTGTCTTGGTAATGAAAATAACTGTTGGTTGCAGCCTTGTAGTACATCTTTGATGGAATAATACTACTTTGCCAGCGTTCGTGTGTGTGTGTGTGTGTGTGTGTGTGTGTGTGTTGGTGTTAATTACTTGACACAAACAGTGGAAACAATTTGATAAAACACAGTTTTAGAACAGACAAAAAAAAAAAACAATTAAGGTCTTAAAACTTAATTTGCATAAAGAGTCCCTTTACGAGACTGGGCTACAAAGATGGAGGAGGAGTTGATATTGCACTTCAGTTGTACAAATGTCAACCAAATTTGTGATTAATCAAACGATGTGGACAGAAATTGTATGAGGTAAACCTACTGGCTACTGGGCAGTTGCCTGCTTTGCCCAGCCGGTAATCCAGCCTTACTAGTAAACAATGTATCAACCATTGATAAATCCGTTCATTACAGTTTATAAACCCTTAAGAAATGGTGCCTTATCGGAAAGTTGTGTTGTTCTTCTTATACCCCTGTTATGAACAGTTTTGTTTGTACATAATTTTTCATGCACATACTGCTGTGTTAGATTTAAATATATATATATAAAGCTGTCGAGAGAACGGGGGCCAACAGGTCCCGAACGTGTCTAGAACACGAAAATACGAGCTGAGGGGGTCGCCTGAAGGCAGCATTGTGGTCTGTGTGCGTCGTTTACGACACTTCTTGTCATCCAAATGTAAGAGGACACCGCTTCCTGGTGTGGACCGATAAAAATGGGCTGATGAGAGAGGGAAGCTAGAGCTGCCGGAGTCGGCGTGATCCGTTGGTCCGACTTGACGAGTCCGCGGAAACCGTGTGAGTAAAACCGGCTGCAGCGGTGCTTCCGATCGCCCGGTTGAAAATGTCCGAGAAGAGGAGGGGTGATGCTGATACCTATTGGCCAGTCTCACTGGATCGATTTATACTCTGAGGAAGCAATCACCTGTAGGAAAAGTGTGTGTGTGTGTGTGTGTGTGTGTGTGTGTGTGTGTGTGTGTGTGTGTGTGTGTGTGTGTGTGTGTGTCTGTCTGTCTTTTAGACAGAGCAAGACTGACAGTCTTAGAACTAAAACCCCCGGTCAGAAAGTCTGAATATGAAGAGTTCATATTCAGTCTGAATATGAAGAGCTCATATTCAGACCTGGATACAGTTTGGCCCCCGAGCATTTACAGGAATCGTTTCCTCCTTCCTTGGGCAACAGAAAACAGGAAAGTGCGTGATCTAACTGCACATCCACTGCAACGCCTCTACTTTTGTCAGCATTTATTTATTTGTTTGCATTTGGCCTGTTGCGGATGCTTTAAAACAAGTACTGGTAGAGTTTCCTCAAGTAAAAGATGTATTACCACTCTGTAAAATGTTACAGGCAAGATTTGACTTGAGTAAAAGTACCAAAGTATTATCAGCTAAATGTACTTAAAGTGCTCATTGGGCATTAAGGTCGCTTTCAGAGTGTTTTCATATTTCATATACCTTATTATTCGAATATTATTACAGGAACGTTAACACATACGCAGCATTTTTAATGTCTACTACCTTATATACTGTCAGATAGTCTGAGATATAAATGTCATACGAGTTGGTTTTATGATTTTTTTTTGGTAAAATCTTAATCTGAAAAGTAAACAGTGTCTCCAGCTGTCAGATAAATGTAATGAAGTAAAACGTACAATATTTCCTTCTGAAATGTAGTGGAGTACAAAGTAACATATAATGGAGACACTCGAATAAAGTAAAAGTACCTCAAATGTGTACAAAAGGGTTGTACTTCAGTAATGTACTTAGTTATTTTCCACCACTACCAATAACTTTCACATTTTGACAGTAGTGTAACGTACTGTAACTGAGAGCATTAACTCGAGGGTTGTGCTTAAGTACAGTTTTGAGGAACTTGTAATTTGGTTGAGTGTTTCCACTGAACGCTTTTTTTGATCTTCTACTTCACTAAATTTCAGAGGTAACGACCGTGCTCTATACCCCACTACATTTATGTGACAGGTGGTTAGTTTTAAGATGAAGATTTGTGAGGATGAACCTTTAAGATACGACACGTTGTTAATGAGTCAACCAGTGTTTCCCGGCACTGACCACAAGCCGGGAACCGCTGGATTGAAATGGGTTACTGTGCGTAAAGTAGTGAAAACCTCGAGCAGCTACAACAATAAAGTGCTGCTTATGCATTAATGCATTGGTATTAACAATCTAACAACGTCAGATAGAATAATATATCACTGACAGGGGCACAAGTACTCTTACTTTTGATACTTCAAGTACATTTTGCTGATAATCCTTTGCTTCGTACTTGTAATTGAGTATTTTTACATTATTGTATCGGTACTTTTACATTAGTAAAGTATCTGAATACTTCTTCCAACACTGCATTTTGGAAATAAAATCTCAACACACTGACCAACCAAGTTAATGTTTGTACTAAGATCCGCACATTAATCTGCAGATTTCTAACTTACTGTCTGTATTAATGCTTCTTTATTTCAGAGGTCACGGGGTTTTCCTATAATTTTCCAAAAAGCGCCTGACCTGTAACTGTAAATTCATAGGACGTTTCCCGGAAAGAACAATTTGATGTGGCACTAAATGCAGGGAAACTGGAGACAGTATTCAGGTGATACACTTAGAGTCAATTCCAGTTAATTAGAAAACATCACCTACAGTGCACAGGTTTTAATATTTACTTGAGCTTAAACGGAGCAGATCTCTCATGTAAATGTTTGGAAAATCTAAAAAATATTTCTGTTGTTTCCCTAGAAGTAGTCCCAACTAACATTTCTTTCCAGGAACCTTTCAAGGGAATTACGTCTGATTATTCTCCGAGGCTTTACTCGCTCCCCATCCGAGAGATAAGAAGTCAGGCTCATTGTAAATTGAATGTAGCACCTTTATTTTCACGGCGGTGCTGCTCTTCTGACGTGTGCCGTAATGCGTCTTCCTTGTGAACAGGAACAGGTGAAACACCGTACTCAGTTGGAGGAATGTCAGTCGTAAACGAATCTGCAGAGGGTGGCGGCTCGTTCTCCTCAAAGGTCATCAACATTGTGTTTATCGTCCTGCTGCTGGACCTGCTGGGGTTCACTCTGATTCTGCCTCTACTACCCTCCATTTTGGACCATTATGCACAAACAGGGGTTAGTTTTCTCGGGGTTTTTCATTAAGAAATAACATTTAAAGCAGTCTATTCTATTAAAGCAGTGTAATGATTTAAAATGCACTTTTGAAAATAAATGCATTTGCTCATTATTGTCACAGTAGACAAAATGATAACAACATAGCGTTAAGAGACATAATATTTAGAGTGGCTGTCTGCACACCGAAGTTTCCGAGCTCCAAGGTTTTTGTTAGTGTAACGTTTCGACCTGCAAGGTCTTCGTCGTGAACAAAACAAAGGCTCTATACATGGACATAAAATCCCATGAAACAAAAAACCCACACATATCAATTTGCTAGTTTTTTCTTTTCTCTCTCTTTAGAAAATTAAAAATAATAATATAATCCACAACAGTGTTAAAACAATGTATATTACATAATGTTTATGGGCTAAATTGGGTGTTTTCTCTGTACACAGCCAATTGATATAGGTGTTTTGTTTTTTTTTTGTATCATGTGATCTCCTAATTGTAGAGGGAGCTGTCGTTTATTGTCTGTGTATATCGGCTGTGATATAGCCTCGCAGATCGAAACCTTGCACTAAGAGCTTGGGAGCTCGGAAATTTCACCGCCTCCCCTTTTTCTTGTTGCTGTTCTTTGTCCTACACCTGTGCTCAGCTGGTGTTGGATTGCAGTTAAAAAAAAAAAAAAGAAAGTGATTTTGAATAGGAATGACTGGACAGACAACGTGCAGCACGCGATGCTCCTTCGAACAAAGGGGGCTTTGTGTAAAGAATCTATTTCATAAAAAAACATAACCAACTCGTGAGTGATTAGATTAGCAGCAATGGAGTGTGTTTGTGGGGGAGTCTGAAAGCTGACTCATGCTGAAACTACCTTTTTCCTGGTGTTCATATTGTCCCTGTTCGATGTTACATTTTTGTGTTTTCTTGCTGGGTAGGACTCTGTATATCAGTCCCTGCAGAGTGTTGTGGACTGGTTCAGGGAGGCGGTCGGGATTCCTATGGAGAAGAAATACAACAGTGTCCTGTTTGGAGGTATATTTGATTGATTTGACATTCTCTGCAGCTCATATAGAGCTCGGCTTTTCATGACATTATGATTAAGTAAAAATAGAATTTTAATAATGCTAAAAAAAACGTGTTTCATTCCAGGTCATTGGTTTAATTTGCGTGCTCCTTAACTTGCCCTACAGGTCTGATCGGTTCACTGTTTTCGCTGCTGCAGTTCCTGTCATCGCCTTTAACCGGTGCTCTGTCAGACCGCCATGGCAGACGACCCCTGCTCATTGTTACCACAGTGAGTGTAAAGCTCTTATTGTTAATACATTGTATGTGTATTACTTAAGTTTTTATTGGCTTACGAATATAAATCTCAGTTTTCTTTTACATAGGAAACCTTATAGAAAAGAGCAACGGTTTAATATCATCACTGATTGTTAATCGTGGAGCCATTCACTTGGCACAGTTTGTTTACAGCCATGCCATCAACGCTGATTCGTCCGGGTCTAATTGGGTGCCTTGTGTTCCAGTTAGGGCTGATGTCCTCCTATGCGGTGTGGGCAGTTTCCCGGAGCTTCAGCATGTTCCTTTTGTTTCGGGTAATTGGAGGCATTAGTAAGGGCAACGTCAGCCTCTGCACTGCCATCGTGGCCGACTTGCCTTGCCCGAAAGTGCGAAACCGAGGAATGGTAGGCACTGACACTGAAACTGAATATATTTAAACACACTAAATGTGACCGGGTGCATAATCACTCGAGGATCACGGTGATATTTACTCACATATCAGGACACTGTGACTCTGACCTTCACATTTCTTGTTTTTACATAATACTGCTGATTAGCCAGTTTATGCCTTTTTTGTTGTTTTAAATGTGACAAAAAGTAAGACGAATGTTACTGTGACCAGGCTATGATTGGCATTGCCTTCTCCTTGGGCTTCACTGTGGGGCCTCTGATGGGCGCCTACTTTGCCGTCAACTCCAGCACAACAGGAAATGTCTTCTACCAAACTCCGGCTCTGCTCGCCTTGGCCTTCAGTGTTGCTGACTTGCTCTTTATTTGGCTCGTGCTGCCGGAGACGCTCACGGGGGACATCAAGGTTAGCTGTCGAAACACTCACACTGCCAACTGACAAACTGAGTCATACACAGTTTCACTCAAGGAGATGTAGTTTCTGTGCAGTATGTTTTCCCAGGAGCAGAATTTTTCATTGGCCACCAGTGACAGGTGAATGATCTTAAAGGAATAGTTTGACATTTTGCAAAATGTGCTTTTTTTTTGCTTTCTTCCAAGGGGTTAGATGAGAAGATTAAGCCAGAAGCTGGTTTTCTTAGCTTAGCATAAGACTGGAAAGAGCTGGCCATGCTCTGTGCAAACGTAGCAAAATCTGCCTACCAGCACCTCTAAAGCTCACTAGTTAACATGTCATTTTGTTTAATCGGTGCAAAAACCGAATTGTAAAAAGGACAGGTTGTGGTTTTACGTGGAGTTATGTGTCGGAATATTTCTCGGAAGTCGCAGCCTTACTGCAAAGCTAGGCTAACCAGCAAATGATACAAATACCATATGTAAATCATATGCTTTAAAATCCACCACACTAGCTCACATACATTGCGGTGTACATCAAGTGACAGCATAAGATCGAACCTGGATGACATCCAGACATCATCATACAACTTAATAATGAAGCTCCATTAGATGACTCACCATAAATTATTATAAAGTGGCAAAGCTAAAAACAAGTTTGTTATCTTTAACCACTAGAAATGGTTTTTCCTGACAGTGAGATTATTCTATCAGATAGATGCAGATAGGCGGAGCTGAGTATTTGGCTCCTCAGGTTTGGTGCAAGAGTAGCACTTTGGAGATCAGTGTTGATAAGACTAAAGAAATGAACATTTGTGCCAAGCAGGATTTCACAACCAAGCCTGTTATTTGATGGTCAACTTGTTGAAACTGTTCAAACATCTTGGTAGGGTTTTGGACTACCAGTTGATCTTTTCTTGGTTTGGCCTACCTGAACTGCAGGCTTAGGAATAAGAGGGCTTGAGCAGTTGGCAATGCCAGCAAAATAGTTGGGAAGCCCCGGAGAAGCTGAGTGAGCTGTATACCATCATGACAGCCGTAAATCTTGCTCCACAGTATGTTATGTATTAATGTTTTATGCTTTGTTTTAGGTATTTTATTTGTAATTTTTACTTGCGTACTGTAGAGTACTCTAGACTCAGTAGTATTTTGTTTCCACATTTGTTCCATATGTTAATTGTTTTACAATGTTAGCTGTTCTCGTGCAGCTCTTATTTTTTGGTGACCCAAAAGGCAATTTTCCAGTCTGGTGGGCAATAAAGTTCTGTTCTATTCTATTCTATTCTCTTTTCCTCCTAGGCTCCATCTTCAGGGTTCGGGGAATCCAGGGACCTCCTGAACCCCTTATCTTTGTTCCATTTTTCAGCTGTTACAAGGACAGAAGATCCGCCTTCAAAAGAAAGTGAGTACTCTACACGCTGGATTCCTGTGTGAGGCAGAGGCTTACACCCATTTGACCCACTTATGAAGCTGAAGCATGAATGAACTTTTGGCAAGCTGATAGAAGGTGGGGATGTCTTTACAGGAATGCAGAAGCTTCAAGTGTTGGGCCTGGTTTATTTCTGCTACCTCTTCCTGTTCTCTGGTCTAGAGTTCACGCTGAGTTTTCTGACTCACCAGCGCTTCCAGTTCACAAGGTAAAAACCCAGAAACAAAGCTGTGTGCTCTATCAGTTGTAGTGAATGCGCCTGACTAGCGACCTTGCGTTTTTCTCTCAACAGTATGCAGCAGGGAAAGATGTTCTTCTTCATTGGAGTCATCATGGCTCTGATCCAGGGGGGATACGCTCGCAGAATCAAACCCGGGCAGCATATCAAAGCTGTTTGTATGGTAGGAGTCTGTTACCATGTCAAAAAGCTGCACAGAAAATGACTCTTTGTGGTGCTGATGAGACCTGGTACACTGCAGCACAAATGTCTTATCTACTGACTTGTATTTCTTGTTTTTAGGCAATCATAGCATTGATCCCAGCATTTCTTCTCATTGGGTTATCGTGGAATATAACAATGCTTTACATCGGCTTGGCGTTATACTCCTTCGGTGAGTTGTGTTTAAGTTCACTCTACTTGAAGGGAAAACAGTGACAAGCAGTACTGTATGCCTTGTTGAGACAAGTTAAACCCTTTATTACACCCAGGAATGTGCAAAATATACGAAACATAATTGATAAACAATGGCATATGAGTAGAGTCACAACAGGTAAAGAATGGACAAAAAAGGAAAAAAATTCCCAAGGCCAATAAAAATGATACCAAAACACATAGTAAATTTTAAAGTCTTCAACATCTGATGTGGATATTTAGCATCAACAGTGGAAATAGTATCTTGAGCACAATAAAACTCTTTAAGAACCAAGGGCATGAATAACTCCCAGAGCTGATGCACAGGTGTCAGAGTCCCCTAGAGTAAAACAAAACAAAAGGTTAGACTACATTGCGCTTGTGCTGCAAATATTACTTATAGAATCATTAAATAGTAAATTAAAAATTGTCTTAAGCAGTCAAGCTCCCTGCTTTAAGGCTCTCGGGTCCTATATCACTGTTTTGTATGTCAAGTCAATTTTATTTGTATATACAGTCACAAATTACAAATTTGCCTCAAGGGGCTTTACAATCTGTCTATTCCTAGACCATCCATTCAGATAAGGAAAAACTCCCCCTATAAAACCTGGAAAAAAATGGAAGAAAGCTTAGCGGGAGCAACAGAGGAGAGGTCCCTCTCCCATAATGCCTAGATGTGGTGTGTACATAGACCACAATGGCAAAAGACCAAAATAGCAAAATATGGATGAATGTATGCTCTATGTGAATTTTGTAAATAATTTTTTATATTTGACTGTGTTTTAACTTCTCTGTGCTGCCATTTTGGTAGCCATAATGTATCTCAAGAGACTTCTTGGTTAAATAAAAGTTAGATAAAAATTAAAAAAAAAAACACAAAAAAAACCACCAGTCACACGTGAATCACAGTTGGTGTGCAGCACGATAATATCCACAGACAATGCAAGAAAATAATATGAGTCTAAAGCATGAAATGCATCTAAAGGATTTATTTATTTGTTTACGTTAAATTAAACGTAATATGTCTTCACATTTTCTATTTCTCCTTTCGCTACAGCGGCTGCAATAGTAGTTCCATGCATGTCAACACTTGTTTCTGACTATGGTGAGCCTCTTATTAATTCTCATTTATTTAAACTCACGAGCCATTTTGACTGTAATATAAATCATGCGCACTGTTGCTGATTATCTGCTGGGGATATTCCTCCAGGCTCGGCCAATCAGAAAGGCACGGTGATGGGGATCCTGCGTAGTTTGGGCGCCTTGGCCAGAGCACTGGGACCGGTTGTGTCATCCTCCGGTGAGGAAGCTTTGATAAAAAGACAGAAGACAGAAACAGTGACCAATTTACAGCCTTAGCTTTGTAGATTTGTTTGTTAGAGGTTGTCCTTTATCCTCTTCTTGTGAAATCAAACACTGAAATAACAAACTTTTGTCAAACACTTTTTTCAGCACTATTTAAATTGTTTGCTGTATCTTCGAATTTATGTGCAGTGTGCTCGTTTTAACTGTCGTGTTTGCTTCACAGTTTACTGGATAGCTGGAGCACAGACCTGTTTTCTCATCACATCAGCCTCTTTCATTGTACCGCTCGCTCTCTTGAGCTCAGCCAGGAGGCTTAAGGAGGAGTGAGCAGTGCAAAGACATGACATGACTTTAAAAGGACTGATTGCAGGGACATTCTGATATTTTGCTACCTAAACGAACGCTATGATGTTTACGTCTGCTGGGAAAGCAGGCGCGGAATTATGACTTTGTCACATGCAACAATCATGAGAAGATGTACACTTTCAGTTTACTTTCTTCCGCTGCTGGCCAAGAACCATGACATGCACGTGCCAAAACCAAAGGGGGAAGTGGTGGGACGGTCGTCACTGCATAAGTGAGAAATAAATGGACATAATGCCTTTTATGTGCACATTTAGACCTGTGCATATTACTGCATGGGTTAGGGTAGGTCACAAATAACATTTATGCCTGAGGAACATAGATATCATTTTATATCTTACTTAAAGATTGTACAAAAATGTTCTCAGTACTGCAACTTCACTGAAATGGTGGAAGGTAATTGAGTACATATACTCAAGTTCAACTTTGAAGTACTTATAACAGTACATAGTATTTCAATTTTATCCTAATTAATACTTTTACTCCACTACATACATTTTACTCCACAACATGTCCTTAGTGCCAAAGTTTTCTTTTGTTTGTTTTTTTGTTTGTTTTTTTCCGGAAGATTTTTAAATTAAAAAATGTACTATAGAATAACAAAACACCCAAAAGTATACAAATGATTAAAAATTAGCTTCACCTCAACTGCTACGATATTAAAATACTGTTTAATCTGAATGAAAGGGTATATTTTGGATAAAGGATGCTTCTTCTTTTGATACTTTCTGTAGAATTTTTTACTTCGAGTAAAAATTTGAATGCTGGATTTTTACTTGTAACATGTTTTGTTTTGTTTTTTTTAACCGGTGCTTTAACCGGTGCTTGATTTATTTAGAAATATCCACCAAGGACGGTCAGAACAAACCATGGTGACATTTCAGCGTAACATTACAGAATATTAAAATAAAGCATTTTATAGTTGATTCTTGGTGTTTGTGGCTTGAAGTGGATCTTGCAGCACCGCGAGGGCAGAAGATGTCGCTGTACGCTCGCCTCACGACACCCAAAGTAAGCATCAGCTGTTTCCATCAGGCTCAAGTAGCTGTTGTGCTACCGAACAGGTTGCTCAGCCCGGTTAGCCAACACACTGTGTGCGCAGATAAATGTGGCACTGATGTAAGCGGTGGTTTGACGACACATGGAAGATCGAGTGAACATGCGGAGATATGACTGCATCTAGAAATAACCTTGAAGATGGATAAGGTGGGTTAGGAAAAACAGCGTAAGGTTATTTTGTTTTTGTTTTTTTGTTTTAAGCACGCTAGCATGCTACCAAGTAATGCTAACGTACGCTAATGTTTGTAGCTGACCGTAAGCTAACTTTTTAGCAAACTTTAGCTGTTACAAACATGAGTAGGGGATACATACAAGTTAACAGCTGATTTGAATACACAGTTGAGCTGTTAGTTAAGACGTTTTTTTAAGACATTAGTATTGATAGGTTACGCAAAAATTAATGTAACCTTAAGCTGGGTGTTAATTTGAGCTAAATAAACGAGCTAATAGTTAGCCTACTGCATTCGAATCAGAAGTTGAGCTTTGCACATTGCATTGAATGAAGTGAGAGTCTAAAACACGGATAAAGTGATCAGATAATGTAAAATAACTTTCTGCTGTGGCAGTAGTTTCACTTGAACTGGAGCCAATAACGTGGTTGACAAAGGTCGCATTCAAGCAGACTGTTGAGCAAACTGTCATCTGCTGTCCAACTCTTAAATTCGGTTTTAAATACGTGTCAAACATTAATTACATAATCAAGAAAGAAAGGAAACAACAACAAAGAACAGGCTTAGTATATATGTGCATGTGCACACGCACACACACACACACACACACACACACGGAAATATACGGTATATACACACAGATAAAGGTAGAAATGCATTTGAGGGGGAAAAACGACAAAATATCCTTAATAGATTAATAACAAACTGAATAAATAAAGGGGCTGATGGTGTACAGTTAGTCCAAACATATGTTATACTTAAATAATAATAAGATTGTTGTATTGAAAAGTCCTCAATATTTCAGGAAGTCCAAAAAATGCCACCCCTACAACCCTCATCTTTTCAGAGTCTTTGAATTTTCCCTTTATTGTAAATTTTGAATTTTTCCATAGAGAGCGAGCTTGGACGTCCGATTAGCCTTTGGCAAAAGGATGGCTTTAGTGGATTTTTCCAGTACATGGAAATTGTATATTTGGCGTGCAAATAACAAAAATGTACCATCATCTTTCCTCTCACAACTTAAGTTACATACAGTAGGAAACAGACTAAGTAAAAAGAACTTAGGGCACACAGGAAGACCATAATTAACAGTATGAGAAACATAATGTACCACTTTTTTATTGTAAATCTCTGATAACAGGACATTCCTTTGAACAACGATATAGTGTCCCTTTATCTTCCAAACCTTTAATGCACCGGTCTGGGATGTCTGGACTGAACTTATGTAACTTACACGTATTCAACTACTACTGAACTACTTACAGTATATTGTAATAATTTGAACCTGGTTGTAATGGTTAAAACTTGTGGCTATAAACAAAAAATTTTCCGCTCTGCCTTTGTTAATTCTTCTCCAGAATCATTATTCCAACCTAATCTTCTACTTTTTGATACAAACAGTGCATAAAGTATAGATATTTGGTGATTAACGTAAACGTGATTAACGTATTGTCTTTCTTTTTTCCAAAGGGGGAGAGAGGTTTTAGCTAAAAAGTTATGTTATGGGTTTTTGTTTTTTTTTTGCCGTCCAGTCTTTTGACCCTAAATACCAGAGGAGACAAAGAAAGGAGCCTGCTGAGCCACACACAGCTTCATCACCACCTCTGATGTTACCAAATCCCCATGTTTCCAACCACATTTCAAAAGGGTAGGACGATAATGACAGGCATAATATTTTTGTCTTGGTAAAAGTAGCCAATCGTTAATGGCTTACTTAATGGCCTGGGGCAACTGTTTAAATTATTCAACTACTTATTTGTGTAAATTTTGGATCTTTGTTAGGAAGCAGTCACGTCTGAGTCCAAAGCCAGCAAGAAAAGGAGGAGATGTACCAAGGAGTCATGGCTACAGCAACAGCCGTCCTGTTAAAGGGACCGGTGATGATTTTCTACAGAGAGACAGGTCCGTACGGGATCCACTATCAAAGGTTGGTTTCATTTTGAGTACCAAAGAAGTAAATAAAACAAACTTTCTTCATGAAATTAATTTTAGGGATTTTCACCCATCTCCACAGGCATCAAAAAGTAACAATGACTCTCCTGCTCAAGGCAGAATCATGGGCAGGAACACAATGGATGCGCAGAAAAGAGGTAGTTATCACGAATGCCAGCCAAATGAAGAAATTTCTGGGGGGTTTTTTTCCCCAAAAAAATATCTTCCAGAAATCATATAATTTTTTTCTAAACTTTTTGGTGAACTCGTCATTTGATTTCCCACACTCCAGTTACTGAAAATAGGTTTGTAGCAGACCTTTGCAGTAAGTTTTTGTAATTGATCCTCAGGTTTTAGAGATGCCAGATCTGCCCCGAACTCTGCGGGGAGGTCAAAACCAGCACAGACCAACTTTGTTCCATTTGAAGTGAAGATGGCTGATTTCCCAGAGTTGGCTGGTGTTTCGCTGGGAAGAGCAGGCCCTCCTCTTGTTCAGAAAGAGTGCTGGGGTCCAACTCCTGCGTCCAAGAGCCCTCAAATGCAAACGTCAGCATCTGCCTGGAAGGTGAGCTCAGTGAAATATCAGATTTGATACTCTGTAAAAATTAGCGGTGAATGCTCCACTTACACACAGCTACACACTTGAATTTGGTGCTTTACTGGTACCGTAATTTTGTATTGCATAGTCTGGCAGGAGAGAATCCCCAACACAGACTGATCCCCAACAAAGTGCCACTAATGCTAAGCCAGACTGCCCTGCCATCACACCAGGTAGGGTGAAAGTTCCTGTCGTTGGTTTTCCAAATACTATAAGGCAAAGGTAATAATATTTCAGATATTGATTATCCTTTTTCTTGTGAACAGGTCAGCCAGTGGTGACATCCTGGGCTAATGTCGCCTCTCAGCCTCCGAAGAAACTCGTCCCTAAAGAGAAGACAATCAGCAGCAACCACATGCAGGTAGATTAATAAGTGCTTATGTTATCATGACATGGGTAACAACATCTTCCTTTTTAACAGCCAGTGTACCTGTCAGCAGTCAAATGTCAAAATTTGATGCATCAGTGGTCCTCTTTATTTTATGATGACCATGATTTGTAATATTTCTCTTCTGACCGATGTACAGAGTACCTAACTTTCTCCAAATTCAATAGTAGCATCACCTCCTGGATCCACTGAGTGTAAGTTGGAGGTCTCCTTTATATTCCAATTAAGCAATATATGACCAGTGATGCAAATGGAGTAGCATTTTTATGGAGGTGGGAAAGCCCTTTCCTGTCCTTGACTATTCCAAAAATTGCTGTTTTAAAGGATTACCGAGATGGTCTTTCGGTGACTATAACCCTAAATAAGTCATATTTGTCAGGTAAAACCTTGTGGCCACTGCCATGTGTTTCAACGTTGTTTTCTGTCCCCTTATTTTACATCTTGTCAGATGGAGGAAATGGCTGAGCAGCAGGAAGAGGGAGCCCCAGGGAAGAAAAAACGGAAGAAAAAGAAGAAAAAGGCTAAAGGTGCTGGTGAAGATGCAGAAGTGGAGTCAGAAGAACCAGCAATTTATCAGGAGCTTCCAAAATTTGAGGTAAATTCATATAGTTTCTGTGTTTTCATTCAATTCAAAAGCAAAACCCATTATATTTTGAAAATAAGTGTAGATTCCCTTTTTAAATGTTGGAGGGAAAATGATTTTTGCTGTCTTTTTGTCTTGTCAGGATGAAGAAGAGTTTCCAGGCTTGACTCCTGCTTTGACTGGGACTGATAGATTGATAAGCAGCAGCAATGCAGCAAAGCTATGCAATGAGGTATATTTATCCTTCGAGATGTTTACAAATATTAATTATAATACTGTTGTTTTGGAATTTCCTAAAATGTATACAACAGGGCTGAAAATAAACATTTCGACATGTGAGGTCAATAGATTGCCACTAAAACAAATTAGATAGTGAGTAATTTACAAAATCTATGTTGCATTTTTTAAGGAAAACCAAAGAGAAGGAGGTCAGCAACAGCCTGCTGACCAGAACAAGGAAAAATCACCTGCAGCAAAAAGTCTGCCCACAGAGACAGCTAAAAAAGGACAGGTTTGTATTTTCAGCTTACATTCAAATACACTGTCCTTTAATATCATTCAGGAGACAGCCTGGTTTGTATCCCTGTTCTTGCTCTCTTGATTTCTAGAAAGCTGAAAAAGTGTCTGGGAAGAAGAGCAAAGTTCCTGTTCAGCTGGACATCGGAAACATGTTGGCCGCCCTGGAAAAGAAGCAACAATCTCAAAAAGCCAAGCAAGACGCCAAACCAGTCATTCTCTCAGGTGGGTTATGGTCAGCATCTTGGACTTTGCTACATTGGGTTTCTCCTTTCTCTCTTTCTGTGATAAATATAATTTAAAAGGAAAATTTTCTTAGGACTATGCTTATTGAGCCACAACCGTTGGTGCAGGGTATTAAAACGTAGTCCAGAATAAGTGTATTTTAAAATTATTTCTTTAAAGTTGGTGGGGGACTACCTGTTGTCCAGAAGCAGCTGTCAGTCCAGAAGAAACCACCCTGGCAGCAGGATAAAATTGCACACAATCCCCTGGACTCCACCAGCCCTTTGGTGAAGAAAGGAAAGCAGAGAGAGGTGCCCAAAGCCAAGAAACCTACTCCTCTCAAGAAGGTAATTCCGCTCACTTATTCTAGAACAAATACAGATGTGCTGCATTTTATAAGAATGTATTTCAGCGATGCCACCTCGTTTATTTCTGTCTGATCCTCAGGTCATTTTGAAAGAAAGGGAGGAGAGGAAACAGAGACGTTTGCTGGAGGAGCGGGGTCTGCTGCCTGAAAATGAGTTCAAACCTGCTGATGATCCTGCAGAAGAAAAGCAGTGTGACACAAATTCAACAGGTCAGAGCAAGCACGTGAAAAAGTAGAATATATTTGATTGTATTCGGTACGGTAAGTAATCACGGCTGTAAGTAGATAAAAGAAATTTTTGATTATAGCTAATATTTGATCTTTATTTTTTGCTCCTAAAACCTCAGATGAGGTTGGGAGTCCTACAGAGGAACCTGACGATCAGTCTGAGTTTAATGGCACACACCAGATGGTGAAAGAGGCTGATGAGGAGACCGACAAAGACGAGACCGTAGAGCAACAAACCACCTTACCTGTGCCCTGCTCAGTCAATCAACCCAAAATCCACAGCAGAAAGTTCAGAGAGTAAGACTGTAAAAGCGCCATCCTTCACTGTATACTCAGGCATCAGTTGTAATCTTTGGTGGTTGTTTTTGTGTCCATTGTGTGTGGGTGAGAAAAAGGAAAACATTTTGTCTCTCAGAATTTAATCACTGTTTTTCTCACATTTTTGTTTAATTGAATTATACATTGTTGTACATGTCAGCTACTGCAGCCAGATGCTGAGCAGAGACGTGGATGAGTGTGTGACCGCTCTGCTAAAGGAGCTGGTTCGTTTCCAGGACCGCCTTTACCAGAAGGACCCCATGAAGGCCCGCATGAAGAGACGGATTGTGATGGGACTCAGAGAGGTCCTGAAGCACCTCAAACTCAGGAAGGTCAAGTGTGTCGTCATCTCACCCAACTGTGAACGTATTCAATCCAAAGGTACTCTGTCCTTGTGAGAGCTTCATTGTGTCTGACGTCAGGAAGTTTTCAGGAACTTATTTTACATAGTCTTACAATTTTCTCAGATTCTCATCTAGTCACACAATTGTCATGAATCCATCATTGAAGAGGTAGAGAGAGTTTTGAGCAGTACATGTGCAGGTCAGTCACATGAAGGGTAGTGTTCTTCTTAGTTTGACTTAAAGAAAAAAGTATCTTTTCTAAAAAAGTAACCACAGCTGTTATTTTATTTTGTTTTTAATTTGTGAGAAAAGTTGAAAAAAGTCTACATACAGCCAGCTAAATCTGAAAACTGGGGCTGCAAATAAAGATTATTTTCAGTATCAATTAATCTGCAGATTACTTTCTCAATCAGTTAATTATTTGGTTTATGAAATTTCCAAAAAGTTGTGAAAAAGTGCACAATTTCTTAGAGCCAAAGGTGAAGTCCTCAAATTGCTTGTTTCGTCCGACCACTTGTCCAAAGGCCAAAGATGTTTATTATATACATCTATAGATTACCATCATATAATTCATATATATTATACAAAGGATTGATTATCAAAACAGTTGCCGATTAAGTTTCTTAAGTTGTTTTTGTAAATATTCTCATCCACACCAAAGTGCCAAAACAGTAGCTGAAACAGCTAAATCCCTTCATCTTCCTCCTCCTCTGGCAAAAATACAGCAGCACATGATGAGTGATCACAGTGTGGTCTACAAGTGACAGAAAGCTGCGTTCTTTCTTTAACTGCTGAGCAGGCTTATCTCGTAATTTTTGAAAGGCTCAGTTTTCCCCGTATGTTTTTGCTGGCTAAAATTGCAGCTTAGTGTGGACACATGGCTGAAACACAGTGTAAAAGATTAGGGCCTTGTTCTTCAACTGTGACTCGGGCTAACAAGCTGTTATCAGGCTAAAATAATCCTGTTTTTTGTTTTTGGTTTTTTTTTTTTTCCTTGTTCAGTGAACTTGGTTCTTTGAACCCAGTTTGAGTATTGATTTGTTCATTCTGAATGAAGTTATCTTGAATAACAGTGCACTCTTATTTTGAAATAAAGGCAAAAAGAGTAGATAGTTGAAACCATGATCAGCGTTCATATGACTGGCTGAGTGCTGATCACTTGATTTGAAGTTACATGAGGTAGGTGTGTTTGGAACCCTCCAAGCATGCACTGGGGCAATAGATTAATGGACATAAGTCTCGTTTTATGTTTATTTTTCTGCATTTTACTGCTGTTACTTTGTTCTGCATTCAGCTCCACAATGTTTCTACACTATGATCACAGTTAAATAATTTTATATTATAAGTGAATGTTTTCAGACCAGGAATGATGTTGGTGCATGACTGGTGGGGGCTCTTAAGTGATAAGAGAAGCCTGCTATGAGGATGACACCTGTCTAGAATTTCTTAAAAAGCAGCTTTAATTGCATGAACCATTTAAGCAAAGTGAGTTCTACAGTTAATTATTTAAGTAGTTTTAGTGTTAAAGTGAAAAATTTTCATTTTAATGTCAAAGTAAATGCCATATGTTCTGGCTCCATTGGTCTTTTAACAGTAATCTTTTACTTGAGTTTGGCTTTTAACTTAGTATCTTAAACTAAATTTGGTTTGATTCTTCTTTTTTTTTTAATATACGTTATTCGTAATATAAATTTTGTCACGTATAAATAGAGGTAACTCTTCATTATGAAAATTAAATTGTGATAATTATACCAACAGATCATAGTGATTTCTCAATAACCTGCGTGTTCTCATTTAAAATCATTATTATATTAACACTTTTATTATAACTCCAAGAAAGCATGTCGTTTATATTTGAAAATTACTTAATCTATGGGAGCCACTGTAAAGCGTCTTGGTCATTATTAAGCTGCCTGCGCTTTTGTGGGTTTGGGCTTCAGGAATTTTTGCTCTGACAAGAGATCCAGATGAACTTTAACCACCTTCACAAAACCAAAATATCCTGATGTATGTTAAATCATCATTATGTGCTAATCTGGATAACACAGATAACCACGTATTAAGAAGGAGGCCTACTTTTCAGATTTATCCAGCTGTCTGAGAGTTCTTGCAAAACCTTGCATTATACTCATTTACAAATTTAAACCTGGGAACAACTAGGTACAAATGTGCACCAGCTAAAAACAAAGAGTGCTAAAAAATTGTGACACTGACATTCATAGAAAATGTCACTATTCACAGGTGGTCTGGATGAGGCTGTCCACACTATCATCGACACGTGTCGTGAACAGGGGGTGCCATTCGTGTTTGCACTGTCCAGGAAAGCTTTGGGCCGCTGTGTCAACAAGGCAGTGCCTGTCAGCCTGGTGGGCATCTTCAACTATGATGGTGCACAGGTCAGGTTTGGTACACACTAATCACTAAAATGCGTTCTTGAAATTAAGAAAGAATATCAATAAATGGTTTTTGACCATGAAAGACAATGAAAAGTGTTTTTTTTTTTTTTTCCTTGTTCAGTGAACTTGGTTCTTTGAACCCAGTTTGAGTATTGATTTGTTCATTCTGAATGAAGTTATCTTGAATAACAGTGCACTCTTATTTTGAAATAAAGGCAAAAAGAGTAGATAGTTGAAACCATGATCAGCGTTCATATGACTGGCTGAGTGCTGATCACTTGATTTGAAGTTACATGAGGTAGGTGTGTTTGGAACCCTCCAAGCATGCACTGGGGCAATAGATTAATGGACATAAGTCTCGTTTTATGTTTATTTTTCTGCATTTTACTGCTGTTACTTTGTTCTGCATTCAGCTCCACAATGTTTCTACACTATGATCACAGTTAAATAATTTTATATTATAAGTGAATGTTTTCAGACCAGGAATGATGTTGGTGCATGACTGGTGGGGGCTCTTAAGTGATAAGAGAAGCCTGCTATGAGGATGACACCTGTCTAGAATTTCTTAAAAAGTAGCTTTAATTGCATGAACCATTTAAGCAAAGTGAGTTCTACAGTTAATTATTTAAGTAGTTTTAGTGTTAAAGTGAAACATTTTCATTTTAATGTCAAAGTAAATGCCATATGTTCTGGCTCCATTGGTCTTTTAACAGTAATCTTTTACTTGAGTTTGGCTTTTAACTTAGTATCTTAAACTAAATTTGGTTTGATTCTTCTTTTTTTTTTAATATACGTTATTCGTAATATAAATTTTGTCACGTATAAATAGAGGTAACTCTTCATTATGAAAATTAAATTGTGATAATTATACCAACAGATCATAGTGATTTCTCAATAACCTGCGTGTTCTCATTTAAAATCATTATTATATTAACACTTTTATTATAACTCCAAGAAAGCATGTCGTTTATATTTGAAAATTACTTAATCTATGGGAGCCACTGTAAAGCGCCTTAGTCATTATTAAGCTGCCTGCGCTTTTGTGGGTTTGGGCTTCAGGAATTTTTGCTCTGACAAGAGATCCAGATGAACTTTAACCACCTTCACAAAACCAAAATATCCTGATGTATGTTAAATCATCATTATGTGCTAATCTGGATAACACAGATAACCACGTATTAAGAAGGAGGCCTACTTTTCAGATTTATCCAGCTGTCTGAGAGTTCTTGCAAAACCTTGCATTATACTCATTTACAAATTTAAACCTGGGAACAACTAGGTACAAATGTGCACCAGCTAAAAACAAAGAGTGCTAAAAAATTGTGACACTGACATTCATAGAAAAATGTCACTATTCACAGGTGGTCTGGATGAGGCTGTCCACACTATCATCGACACGTGTCGTGAACAGGGGGTGCCATTCGTGTTTGCACTGTCCAGGAAAGCTTTGGGCCGCTGTGTCAACAAGGCAGTGCCTGTCAGCCTGGTGGGCATCTTCAACTATGATGGTGCACAGGTCAGGTTTGGTACACACTAATCACTAAAATGCATTCTTGAAATTAAGAAAGAATATCAATAAATGGTTTTTGACCATGAAAGACAATGAAAAGTGTTTTTTTTTTTTTTGGTTTTTTTTTCTTTCTTTTTTTAATAAAGCTAAAAACGTTGTCTTTCTTACCCACAGGACTACTACCATAAGATGATCGAGTTGTCATCTGAGGCCAGGAGGGCCTATGAGGTGATGGTGTCAAGCCTGGAGCAGACCGGCCAGGCAGACGCAGAGCAGGCAGTCAATGTTGAGGAAGAGCTGCAGATCAGCAGCCTGACTGAAGAGGCTGAGCCTTGTCCTGACACCACACAGCCAGAGGAACCAGAATACAGTAAGTTACTGTCCCCACCCAATTTTGGTGATACCTGCTGTTTATATCAAGTGGTCTGACAAGATGAAACCAAGTGAAAGCTGTAATTTTGTATTTGACCCATTAAATCAACTTGAGGGGAGATGTAGTTGAATAAGAGAAGAATTAGTGGATACAATAACAGATTTCACTGTTGAAAGTCAATGTAAAATTTAACAATTATCTCTTTGCATTTCTTCTTCCAGTAAAAATTTGGAAGAAAATGTTGGAGAAGGAGTACAACCATAAATTTTTGAACTTTGAGGAGCAGCTGAGCTCCATGCGCTTGGACAGTGAATGTACTGAAAACACTGAAGATGTGAAGAGTTGACAGTGGTGAAGCCCTCCATGCCTAAAAAAGGAACCCACTTGTGCTGATCACCACAGTAGAAGAAACTAGGATGGACTTGTTCTCACATGCAGAAAAAGAGTATCACAAGGTGTTGGTGCTTCTCAACCTGGGGAGTTTGTCAGGAAATTAATCATTTTGCAATGAATTATGAACTCCTTTACTTTTTTTTTTTTTTTTTTTTGTGTAAAGCTAAAGGCAATTTTTTGTGTTTGAGTTCTAGCTAAATGGGCAAAGCTGTGCATATAAAGAGTGTGTGTGTGTGTGTGTGTGTGTGTGTGTGTGTGTGTGTGTGTGTGTGTGTGTAGGGGGGGTTATAAACTGGAGAGGTTAACCACTGACTTAGGACCAAAGCTGTCGTTTGAAGAGATCCCACAATATGAATTTTCAACCATGTTGTCTGTGAACATACCTAGAGGATGTGTAGGGGTTTATGTACTGAATGTGTGTAGAATATCAACCACTTATTAAGGATTAAGAATGATCACTGATAACTATGATTTAAACTTCAGCTCAGCAGCCATTGTGTTGCATTTTTTTGTTTCTCTTATTAATAAGCTTCGCTTTTAATCGACAGGACTGGTATAAAAATAACAGGAAATGAGGTGAGAAAAGAGGGATGACATGCAGCAGAGGTCCAAAGCCAGGCTAAGGTCAGCATCTTACATGGTCTGCAATAAGGGCCAATAAGATTTTGAGCTTGTTAAATAATGGTTGTCAATCACCCTTTGTAAAAATATGGGAAAAATACACTCTGCTTGAGAAATTTAAGTTTGTGAATGTAGAAGAGATTTGTGGTCGTCAAAAAGGAATTTGAGAAACTCACCATTCAAAGTTCCCACACTGTGCATGACACTGAAGTTACACATGGACACATGCTTTTCGTACAATGAAGTTAAATGTGTGTTTCATTTCAATTCCAACTGCACACAGTATATACAGTACTATACATTATCCTTATAGCGTACTGTGTTTTTTTTTCTGTTAGTATACGAGAAAAAAATACCAAACCAATTTATACTAATAAGAAATTATACAATACTTAGCGATTAGATGTCAGGCAAACTGCAACTTAAAAAATGCTGCTATGAGTTTTTTCTAAAGCTCGCATTGTATTATAGGAGAATAGTGTACATCAACAGCCTATTTTAGGTTTTTTACTATGACAGAGTATACTTTATTTTGTCACTTCAAATATGGACATATGACAAATGCAAAATCCACCTAGAATTGGTGTGTAGTGGGATCGGGACACAGCATTTGTTCTTGTGTGACTTCAATGTTGCACAGAGTGTGGGAACTTTGAGCACTGAGTTACACAAACAGTTATCTTTGAATATGTACATGATGTTCACAAAAAGCACTTTTTTTCCCCTGTGTTTGTGTAACCTTACTGTTGATATATTTTGCACACAAATTCACGACCAGAAACTTGAATTATTTCTGAACATTATTGCACAAGTTAAAAATCTTATCAACTCTTATTTGAGCCCACAGTCTTAAACCCCCAGGCCACCATGACACACCTAATTTCAGTTTAGAGTCAGAAATTGAGCTACAATTGAATGGGAAAGTGGTCTCAGACTTTTGGTCTCACTGTATTATCTTATTTTGCATAAGAAATGAAATCTTTTCTTACACGTTAAGTCAGATGTATTTTTTTAAATCCTGATTGCACTACATAGAAGTCCTGTTTTTGTTAGCATAGGTACTAAGTACTATATGTAGGACTGCCTGTGATTAGGTTCTTATAACAGGAAAACAACACTGCCTGCTGTTAATTTGACTCAGTTGAAATCTTGTTCTAGAGTTATCTTGCTAGAAAATTGCAAAATGATTTTTTTTTTTTTTTTTTAAAGGAAAAAGACAATGACTTTCATTTAAAGTGCTAAGTGACAATCACATTTAAAAAAAAAAAAAAAAAAAAAGCAATAAATGACCAAATTTGAAAGGGGCAAAATTAATGAAGTCAGAATTCAGATTTCAAAGGACTGGGATGAAGATTGTAAATTAGACAAAATCTATATGATTTTATGATCATGACCTATGAAGACTTTAAAAATTGCAGTTGTCATTTTAAAATTGAAATTGCTAATATCAACATTTCAGTTGTGAAAAGGTGGTGCATTTGCTGATGTGGTAAAACAAAAATGTCTCAAGTGCAGAAAAACAACCTTAGTGAATCTTGTTATTTGGAGTTGGTATGGGATTTGGTTCATGGAAGGTGGACTTGAAGGCATGCCAAAGTCTTGCTGAATTGTGTCTTGGTACAGTTCTACTATGAAGAACCTGGTCGTCCTATACCAATATGATGATGTAGGTTAAGACATATTTTTTGATTGAGATCTTTTATAAATCCTTGAATATAATATGGAGCATAGACAAATATCTGATGAGAATGGAGAATTAAAAATAACTTTTACATTAACAGTCAGATTGTTCTGTTTTAAAGCGTTAAATAGGAAATAAAAACTTGAGGAGAGTGTGGAGTTTTACTTTCATTTTCTTCTCCAAACTAAATATCAATGTAAAGTGTCAATTGCATAAAGAACACAATGCAGCATTTACTTTGAGTGGGTCATAAATCTAGAGGAGGAATAGTAATGGACCAAGTACACTTCCCTGAGGAACGCCAATGTAACAGAAAGAGGTTACATAATTAAATCTAACCACCTGGGATCTGTTTAAATAAATGTTAAAAGAAAAATAGGAAAATTTAACAAGAATTCGGTTTGTTTTTATTAAAACTATGAGTATTTGTCAATATGTATCAAACTAAATAATTGAATTTTGATCTGAATATAGTGTTTTGGAAAACAATTAAGCTATATTTAGAACAGTTAACTCAAACATTTTGTTTATTTGGATTAAAGATTTTAAAATATAAGAAGAAATATCTTCCGTGAAATAACTTTTAGTACTTTGGTTCACAAATAGAGCAGAGACATAAACAAGTCATGTTTACTGGTGCTACTCAAGACCAGATACAGTGCTTAAAATTTACCATACAACGCGAACATTTTAAAATGCTATGTCTGCTATCTTTGTTTCTATGAAACAAACACAAATCATTAGATGTAATTTTTGTCAACACAATTGAATACTCCTACTACTCCTCTCTCTAAATGAATATAAAAGATGATGATTTCATTTTAAATCCCTTGTACAATGTGACGTAAAGTAGCCTGTGTCGGTTCTACACTTGAAAGGTTTTATTACAGAATGATTTGTCTCAAACTAAAACTGGAATATAATTTAAACTCCTCAGTTAAATCCATTTTTTTTTCCAAAATAAAACCTTTCGTCACTTCAAATAACATAACTAAGAAAATGAATATTTTCAAAAAGGATATATCCTTTTGGAATGAAACTTGATGTCAAACTAGTTACAGGAAGTTATTCTTTTAATACCAGTTTCATTGTCTTGCAAAATGAATACATTGTTTAGTTGAGTAGACTACTGACATGTTTATGTGCACTCCTCTTTATTTTTTACAGACCAATTTTTATTAATCCAGATGTGCTTACTGCTTACATTAGAATATGTCACCTAATTTCAAATTTTAGTGGCAGGAATTTTGTGTTGTAGCGTGAGTGTGATGACTTTGAAAGAAGCGGTGCAGTCTCTTTCTTGTGTACACATCCCAGATAAAACAGAGTTACTAGAATTTACCTTAAACTGAGGCAAAAGCAACAGACTGCAAAACCATTATGTAATCTATTCATCGCCAACTATTCTTTAAATATATAATCCTACTAACAAGTATTCTACGAACCTAAAGCCTGCTATAGCTTGAAATTTATCAGGTATAATGTTTATCATGTTCACAATCTTAAGTTTATTTGCCAGGGATCTTGAATGTATGTCGCATATTTCACAACAATGCATTTAGCAGATGATACTTGACACAAAACCACAAATGTCAAATTTCTTTGTGGGGCTAGAGGAAAAGTCAAGGGATCACCAAAATCATGCAGATTCATCCTGTGGGGAACATGAATGTCTGTACCAAATGTCATGGTAATCCATCCCATATATGTTGAGATATTTCACTTGGAGTGAAAAATGTCAACCTGCTGGTGGCGATAGCGGAAAAGTCAGGAGATTACCAAAGTAACTAGGATTCATCTGCGGGTTGGAACCATATCAGAACAAAATTTTGTGCCCATCCATCAGGCAGATGTCAAGCTATTTCACTGAATAGGTGGAAAATCTGACCTACTGGTAGCGCTAGAGGGAAAGTCAGAGGATCATCAATTTCGTTAAAATTTATCCTCAAGAAAACCAAAATATCTGTATTAAATATCACTGCAATCCATTTAATAGCTGTCAGGATATCACATTCTGAACCACGTTAAGCACATGGTGCAGAGAAAGGGTCAGGGGATCAACAAAGTCAGTAGGATTCTTCCTCTGTTGACCATGAATGCCTGTGCCAAATGTAATGGCTATCCATCCGATAATGATACCAAAAATATAGAATATCTCTAGTCTTTTTCTTCAATCACAAAATCACTAGTAAATCACTAGGGACATCTGTCATTTGTATTTGGACATTGCATATGAAACAAAACTTTAAATTAAAGGTGGTGCAGGGATAGTATCTACGTATCCACTACCGATTAGTTCTGTGCACACTCCCACTTTACTGGGTCCAGTTACATGAGGATTTATTGGCTTCTTATTGGTGCAGTCTGTGTAGTGGTTACCCTTCTCCCTACAGGAAGAGTCAACTGAGATATTTTGTCTTTGCAGGAGAACCTTATTGTCACTGTCCACCTCCTTCACCCTGCTGTAGTCCTCTGGTATGTTCTCTTCTTGTCTACGATTGTCCATGTAGCCTCGGACGTTTTCTTTCTGGAGGATGAGAATATTGTCACCTTTCGACTCCATCACTCTGCTATAGTCCACCTCTTTCAAATCCGCCTCCCGTATGTTCTGATGTCTCTGAATATCCACATAACCGCTGTTTGCCAGAGGTTGGACAGTGTTCTTTGCAGCACCATCATGACATGACAGACTCTGATCTGCTGCCTCTGTGTTCGAAAAGTTTACACTTGGGCACAGCTGTTTCTGAATTGGCAGCTGGGGTGGCTCCATGTTAGATAACCTCTCCCCTGAAGGGGACATATTGCTTTTTACAAAGTTATCTATATCATTCTTTCTTTCCTCAGCCTTCTCCCGGTCACTCTGGCCTGGGGTTAACTCCTTACATTGGATTTCCAAGTCTACGTGGAAGCCAGAGGGAATAATCAAGCTTTTCTTCCTTTTTTGAGAATTGGAGGGGTTTGGCAGAAGTCCCTCATCAGACACGATTAGGTAGTCCTCAATCTGGTCCTTCCAGGCCACCACAAGAGGAAAGCTCTGGTTCACAATCAGGGCATTGATGACATCTTCAGATCGCCCCCTCTGGAAGGTTAGGGGTAATTCAGTAGATTATCATGGTTAAAACAAGTTTTTGGATATGCTAGTGCAGATGCAGTGTTACCTTAAGAAGTTGAACATCAACTCCTCTTATTTTTGGACCAGGAACAGGGGGCAGAAGACATCGCTTCACACTGAGGAACCAAAGAAAGTGAGTCATGAGTCAAATTTTCCTTATCATCCGGACTTTATATAAAGAGTTGTTTATCTTTGTTAGCAGAAGATACGTACTATTTCCTCTTCATCACCAAGATACACATTGCTGTTATAAACGGAACTGCAGAAAGGGTGGAAACCAATATCCAGAATGGTCTCTCATTCTGAGGATCTAAATAAAGAAAGATGTTTTTTTTGATTATTAGTACTTGTAACAGTTGCCACCCCGCTGTAAAAGCCAAAGATGGAGCAAATAACTTCTGAGACTTACATTTAGAGGTTTTCCCGGAGGTAGAGTTGCTCCACTCGCTCCATGAACCATGGTCTAATTTACAGCGCACCTGAACAGTGTACATTACCCCAGGATTGATGTTGTACAGGTTGAACTGGGTTTGTGTACCTGACGCGTACTCCTAAAGAGCGAGCAAGGACAAAATAAACACAAATCACCCAACCTTCACCTTTTACCCACACAATTGGGTCTAACAGTCGTTGCAAAGATGGTTCTGATTACATGACATACTGATTTATTATATACTACCTGCAAAAACAGTATACTAAGAAAATGTTTGGATAGTACATACTACAAGCTGTTAGTGTGTAGAATGGAAGTGAGTCACAGCAAGGACAGTCCTGGAGTCAACACCGTCTTTGCCATCTACTGGCTGGCTACATAACATCCTGATGGTTAACCTGACTTGAAGAAAGGTCTTAGGTTGTTTAATAGCATCCTATTTGGACTGCTGCAATCAATACCAAAGCCAGATCTATCTCCCAGTTGCAGCTGGTCTAAAATGCAGCCACAAGGCGTTAGAAGCAATTTCAAGACCCCTATCTTAGCCTGAAATCACTTGCTACCAGTAGAATTTTTCAGTTTGTTTCAAAGTCTTACTGATTATCTTCACATATAGGTGTGGCCCTGAACTTGTGAACTTTTAACATTTTATTTACCAGATGGCAGCCTCAGATCCTCCGGCAGGGACCTCCTGACTGATCCGAGATCATAAGTGCCTTTGCTAAGAGGGGCCTTGTCTTTGAATCCCCCTGCCGGGAACTAAGACATTTTTATGTCCCCTCCTGAGTCCTGTCATTTTTATAGATGAGCAATTTTATTTTAATACTGTAATTGATTCCATTTATAACCTCCAATTTGTTACCAGCCAGTCCCTGGCATTAATTTTATGCGATTTTCACACACAAAATTAAATTCTTTTGTTTTGTGTTTTTCAAAAGGAAGGTAACCTCACATTAACAAATGTCAACAAACCATATTTCCCCGTTTATGATGTCTTTTAGTAACCTTTGATACATATACACAGTATATACATGATTTTTTTAGCATGTATGGTAGTGTGTGTTTACAACGTAACATACTGTACAGTTGACTGCTGTAAACTGTCTTTTAAGAGGAATTTACAGCAGTCCCTGTCCTGTAGGCGCAGCCTGTTTCACCCTTCACTGTGCAAAAAATGGCTCACACAAAGTCAGAGGGGGCGTTCGGTCACACGGAATTTGTCAGCTGATTATAACTTAAAACATAGGCCTGTGTTGCTGTTAACGAACATAACTGATGTGAATACACTAGCGATACAACTCAATTATTTTAATCATCAATTAATCTGACAATTAATCTTTTTTAGATACATTTTTTGTTCCAGAAAATGTCAGAAAATGGCGAAAGAATTATCACCACAGCTTCTGAGAGCACAAGGTGATGCTTCCAAGTGAACAGTTTTGTCTGACCAACAGTCCAAAATTGAAAGATATGCAGTTTGCTATCATAGAGGAATATTGCAGATTTTTTTTGTCGGTTGACTCAATTTAAAAATCAGCTAATCTGTATAGCTCTAAAACAAAACTATAACAACATGACTTAAAATAATAATTTGGATTTAGTTACTGTGTCTTGTTGGTTTCTGCAAAAAGTCCTGCCAGTCCATTTGACAGTGAAAGCTGCAAACCACAGATTGAACCTTTTTAAAAGGCTCTTGCTATTCTTTCCTGCTCAAAACAAACACAATGTGCAGCACATTTCTCCAATGAACTACTACTTGTTTTGGACCCACCTTCCACTCGTCACTGTTCTCTTGTTTGACTCTTAGTTCATATTTAATGGTGACCCAGCCGGACTTGGTGTCTGTGTTATGAGGACGCTCCCATCTGACCTGGAGATATGGATTGTCCTCTCTCTCTATCACCTGCAGAGTGACGTTTTCAGGAGCGTTGGGCTTCACTGTCGAGCACAGACAGAACAAGAATAACAGTCCACAGCCGCGCTGGCACCTCTGTGAGGCTGCACATGGGCACGGCAGTGCTTTGAGCTAAAGGCTAATGTAAGCTTGCTAATATGCTCATAATGACAGTACTGACATGCTGATGTTTACAGGGATAATGTATACCAGTTTCAGCATCTTTGTTTAGCATATTCGCATGCTAAATTTGCTAATTGGCACTATAAACAAAGTACAGCTGCAGTTATTTAATTATAAACCAAAGCACTGGACCGACTGAAATTCTGGCCTGAAAAGTCAGTGGATAACCAAAGTTAAAATTCCTCCTGATGAGAGACATGAATGTTTGTAGCAATCCATCCAATATTTGCTGAGATATTTCAGCGGATAAGTGAAAGCTGACCTGTTGGTGGTGCTACAGGAAAGGTCAGAAGGTCACAGTCATTAGGATTGATATCTGGCGATCATTAATCGCTGTTTGTCAATCCATCCAATGGTTGTTGAGATATTTCAGTCTGGACTGACCAAAAGACTAAAATTGCCATTGTCTTTAAGATGCCGCAAAAAACAGAAAATTCGGTATGTTTAAAATATTTGATAAAGAGTAAGTTTAGATTCCTGGGACAAAATCTGATGCAGTGGAGTTACTATTTTCTCACATGGCACAAGACTCTGCTCCAAATGTATTGTAAGTACAGTGCATGGAGATCACATACGCAGCTGCCTGCATAACGAAACAAAAGGTGTGAAATTTGATCCAAGACTGTACACAAGTTTTACACTGGGCACAAACCAATTCCATCTCATTCTGTGCAGGTTTTCTGTCACTCAGTACTTTTCCATTCTTTACTAAGCTCAAGAAAGCTGCACAGCCAATAAAACTGTGCTAATCATTAGCTCAGTCAATACAGATAGTTTTCTGCTGTGTTAACTTCTACTCCAATGAATACACAGATCGAGTAGTAGTCAATAGTTCAAAGTGTGGCACTGACACAAAAACACTGTTGAGCTAAGAAGATTAAGCTAGTCTTCATTATTAGTAATCATTTATTTAGTTTTTTATTTTGAATAAATAAGTCTCTTAGACTCACAGTTAATCAGTGCCACAAAATCCTAATGATAACCACTGTGTTTCAGTGTTGTAAAGCAACAATCCATGAAGTCAAAGGGAGGTCACTGCTTTTTATATTGATTGTACAGTAAGTAGTACAGTGCAGAGCCAAACCCACAGGAATCATATGCTACGTATTTGTCATAGCCCCAAAAAAAACTCTACAAGCAGCTCAGAGCTTATTGTCAGTATGCAGAAGGTTGCTTTACCATCTGTATTATTCTGCATTTTTGTTTTCTGTAAATATAGATGGAATTACGTTGATGTTTATATTTTTAATTTTGTTTTTTTTTGTTTTCAGTGCACCTATTAGAAACAGGGGCCCATCTGTGTCAGTGAACAGGAATCAGAAAATACTCGGTGTCTCTCTCCTGAGGTTGGATTCATTCATCTCATCTAAATCCTTTAGCTTTGGGAGCAACAACTCACCGATTTCCATTACGTCCATCTTAAAGGGGTCTGAAGTGGCGTTCCCAAGGGCATTGGAGGCCACCACTGTCAGGTAGTAATCGACCCAGATGGAGGTGTGCTCCTTGTCAAAGAAGCAGGAGTTCCTCCCTGCCGAGAGGTAGTCTGGACACTCTTGCGTTCCCTCCATTCTGGTCGTAGACAAAACAACACCTTTACCGACCAGGATATGCGTGAACACTGCTGAGGGCATTTTGCTTATATACGCATACAACACTCTATAACTGTGCTGTGGGCAGTAAATACATGTTAACACTCAATGAACAGGTACAGGGCTCAAGTGATAGTGGTTTTATAATAATAATCTGATATGAGCCAGGTGTGATGCCCCCATGGTCTCCTCACTGACCGCTGCAACATGATCCCAAATGTCATCTTCTAAGAAACTAAATAAAATGTCAAATACAATTTTTGAAATTTTTCAGATCTTGTGAACCTAAAGTGTTTAATTTTGTCAAACTATACATTAGTATCTAATCATTTAAACTGAATTTTTTTAAAAAGTAGAAATTTTACCAAACTTTATGAATTAATAAGGCTACTTATTAATAAGCCATGAGTGGCTCTGTGAGGCTGTACTTAGGCACAGGTTGACTGCCCCAAGACTGTGCAAAAATTTGTGGTAATCCATCCAGCAGCTGTTGAGATGTTTTAGTCTAGACCAAAGTAGTCTAGACTTTTCGCTATCCTCAAAAAGTCTTAAACTCTCACTATTGGCATTTTGCCCTCAGGCCAGGGCAAGTGAGGATCACACAGGTCAAGTGTTTGAAGTCTGCACGTTCACTTCCACAGCAACAAAGATTTGTGCTCGAATGACTGAGCACAAGTGTGTGAACAAGGGAGCTGGTAGTTTTCCACTCATTCTCCTCTTCTCTCTCTCTCTCTCCCTCACCTTCCCTGTATCGCCACTGTGATCTGTTGAATAAAGGCAAAATGCCCAAGATAATCTTGAATTGAATATTACATTAAACTACAATTACCACCTCGTGGTTTTATGCTTCCGCCAACCAGTCAAGTTGCAGTTTACATCCATGTCTGTCCAGACTCATATAATATATGTAGTGAAGACTTAAATTAAATAAGGAATTAAATAAAGGGTATTAAGTGTATTTTGTCATAATTAGCATTTGTATTCTTGAGTTATGGCCAAAAACATTTTTTGTGAGATCACAGTGACCTTGCCCTTTGACCACCAAATTCTAATCAGTTCATCCTTGAGTCCAAATTGACATTTGTGCCAGACTTAACGAAATTGTCTCCAGCCACAGCTGTTGCAGCCGCAGAGGCATGAAGACAGAACAAAAAAAAAAATTGGTGTTTGGACAGACCTTTCTCTCTCGTAGTAGAGGTGGTGCGTAGTCGGCAGCCCTCCGTCAGAGCCCGTCTCCCACCAGCAGGTAAACGTCTCCTTCTCAGGGGACCTGCAGCCGAGCAGGACTGGTTTCCCTGGTGGAGACATGCCTGGCAACACATGATACAAGCAAGCAAACTCTAAGGTTTCTTTGTCCACCCCAGGTCAGTGAAGGCTAAATGAATTTGTGCTCCCAGCACTGAAAACTTTCACTTGAAAAATTCAACAGTGACCTCTATCTTCCATTGTTTTCTGAATAGCCTGCATGATCCATAGGAGAAGCTGTGAACAGTTTTCAGCTTGTTAAAATGATTTTATTTTCTTTTAGCATAGGAGAGGATACCTAAGCGAGAAACTTAATACAGTGATGCACACCCATTAGCAGTCCGTTAGCTAGCATGAAACGGAAGCACCAACCATGTGTCTGTAGCTCAGCCTTGCAATTCAATCTGTTATTTCCCTCAAGTCTCTCTTGTTTCCCTTTGTCTCTGTATGTTTATGAAGCAGATTCATAAAATCCATTGATTAGTTAAAGTTTTAATATTTTCCTCTTCCGCGGTCCCATCCTAGCGCCAGTCCTCCGAATTTGCGTCTAATTTTTCATGTGTGCAATCCAATCTAAAATTATCCTCGCAACTTCCCCTAAACTTAAATCTAAACAAAACCTCATCCCTAACCCCAACCAGTCCTTTTATTAGATGCTTGACCTGACCCCAAGCTTGCCCAAACCCGTACCAGTTATCTCTGCTCCACCTAACCACAACCTAACATTAGCCCTCAACCAACCATGAAGGGGGGGGAAACACCATTTTAACTACATTTTAATTCTACAAAAACACAAAGTGAAAAAACGACAAATTTGCAGTTAAACCGACCATTTCTTGGCTCTGAGCTTTTGCCAGACGACCAACAGGGAATGTTAGTTTTTACACCTTTTTTTGTATGGATTAAACGAAGAAGATGTAACGTGAGAGTGGAATCAATCTTCTCATCTAACTTTCGTGAGGCAAGTGAAAGTTCTATTTTAGTCTTTATGTTAATCTGGTGAAATTCAATTCAGATTCGTGCCCTTTTGAAGAATTCATGGACATGTTACAAGGTCTAATGTAGTAAGACTGCCCTTGTGACTTTTATTTTAAGTACTCCAGTGCTTATTCAGACATGAGACCGACATGTAAAATGCCATCGTACTGTAATAAAATGGTCGTAAAGGGGCTTTAGGATGTAGTTTATTTCTTTGGTAGAAAGTGAAAATTAAAGCTGTTAAGAGTGAGTTGAGAGTATCAGAGACAAGTGTTTCTGGAGAGAGAATTGAATTGAATAGAAAACAACTGTGGACTAAACTGTCACGTTTTCTTGCTGATCATATATACCCTCTATTTACATTACTTTGGAAAAATGTAGGGATTATGACAGGAAGGCTTGCTCTCAGTTTCATTTAATTAATTTGTTTGTTATTTTGTCCAAGTTTTATATTCACAAACCAAAACTTACAAGCAAAAATGCCCAATTTTTCTGAACTTACTGTCTATATCAAACGATACATTTAATCTATAGCTAATTGTACTAACAAAAAAGTTGTTAAAACCTGTAACACCTGTAAGATTTACAAGATTTTTATGTAATTATTTTCTTCCTTTTCTTTCACTATATTAGTCCACTACTATATTTATATACATATTATTTAATTGGGTTTAATAGGGAAAACAGGAAAGAATTGATCAAATAAAAGTTGTTTTTCAATGTTATTTTTTCAATGCTGTTAGCACCGAAGAAAATTCTAAAACTTATATAAATAAAAACCAAAACTATCTGCATGTCTATGTCTATATTCCATTTGAGGTATTTTTCTGTTGTTTGTTTTGGGTTTTTTTTTTTTTTTTTTTTTTCTATTTTGAGTGAACCCAGCCTTTAAACATCATGTTACTATTTAGCCAAAGATAATGTCCTTCAACTCTTTGGACTTACTGTCGGACTCCACAGCTGCAGACAGCAGCAGGAGCAGTGCCAGCCCAAGATCTCTCCTCATCCTGGCACAAACTGTCACATTGTGGGCCCGAAAAAGTGTCACCAGCATGCGGTTAATGAGGTGATATGATCCCGTGGCTTGGCTGTGGTGTCTTGTTTTTACCTAAAACAAGGGCATATGAAAGAACAACAAACACAAACAATAATTATTTGTCCATGTTGTAGCCAACACATAGAGGTCAACTACGGTCATCACATGCTGATGAAACATGATATACCGTTAAAAATATGTGAAAATTTACATCCATGTTTTGATGTGACTGACAGCAACAGACAGCCCTTTCATCAGTTTTCATTAACGAAGGAATCTGCAACGTCACCCAAATGCTGGAGCAGCTGGTTTCAGAAAAAACTAGATTTACCAGAATTAGCCAGACAACTGTGACAGCTGTGAACTGTGGATTGTGCTCTATCCTGGTGGTACTTTATTAAATCTGTAACTAACAAATCTGGATCTTCATTTCAGGAATATAATCCACTAATACATGTTGATTCCTAAGGATAAATACTTAATCAGATTTGTTAAACACATTTTACTTACTGATGTTGCTCTGTGAAATAATCCAAACTGATGCTAGACCATTTTTTTTTTTTGTACTTCTTATTCAGCTCCACTGATAAAGATCACACACACACACACGCGCACACACACACACAGGCAACAGAATGACAACACACTCAGCTATAACATGCTTATTTGCTTCAATGTCCTGTGCTGGTTTTCTGCAGGTTTTTGGGCTCTTTGGAAATTTACTGGAGCCTGAGTGATTGGCTGGGAGCGAGCACTCGGCAGATTTATGCTCCCTGGTTCAGACTCCAAAATAACCTTTTCTGCCTCCCTGCTCGTCGCCATGTAACATCGCTGAAATGCTTGGTGCAGTTAGTCACCTGAAGAGGTGTGGGAGAGCTTCCTTCACGGGCTACCAGCCTGTAAATTGCAGGATGCCACAAAGGAGTTACACATTTTCACCGACTTTTTTTCTTGTTCTCGCACAGTAAACACAGTGACGATAGCTCAGTTTCAAGTGACGCCACCTGCTCCGACAAGTTTTAACAGGATCACTTGAGCAAGGCAGGATCTGGATGAGGGCTATTTCTCAATATTGACATAAGACAAGGATGCCTAGATGTCAAAATAATACCTAAAGATAAATACCCACTGTTACACTCAGACTGCGCAGCGTGTCTGGGGTAATACTATTTTATATTAACTTAAATATTAGTTAACATTCTATTTGCAGATTTACATTTTTTAATTCTAACAGAGTCCCAAACCTTACGGCCATTATTTTAAATGACGCAACTAAGTGGCTGGAGCTGAACAAACATTATAATTAATACTGAGAAAAATAATTATCTTTAATTTGGTCCTACATCAGAACCAAAAGAAGTCGGTACTATTGTGCTTCTACTCTGAGTCGCTACGATAAAATCTCTTGGCAGAAATGACAGACAACAAGCTGTACTTCAAATCCTACATTATCATGATTTCTCCCAAAACAGAAAAAAAACAAAAAAACATCTGGATGACTGGGAAGATACATACTGAAATACTCTACTGTTATGTTAGTATTTGTCCATGGTGTATCATTCAGTGTGTTACTTCATTATTGCTTGGGCAGTACCACAGAGATTGTGAAATCTTCATCACCCTCTCTATAAACTGCCCTTCTCGGTGTAAAATCTTTCGGTTTTAATCGATTAGAAAAACACAGCAAGAGAAGCCTATAATAATCCCCATTAACAATTTAAACATTTCACAAATAAATAAAAAAAAATACTGACTCCAGTTTCCCCCTGGTTGACAGAATGATAGAAAAGCACTGCACAACAATCCAATATGTCATCATATGGCCACACAAACTTAGGTTACAACACGGTTAAACGGCCCTTTCAATAGCAACTGAACATCATACTCTAATCATCTTAAGGGTAGTAAACCTGCATAATGCACATTGTTACATTTGTTGCATTACAGCTAGGTGTTCATGTTGTGTCTTCTCCCTGCAGACCTACCTACGAGAACACACACATTAACCACCTCTTGTGTCCACTCACCTCACACACCAATTCAGGACGGGTTCCGACCTTCGCTCCCCGGTGTCTGAACTAGGTCCGGCGGGCGCCGACACGACCACGGGCGGAAAAGGGCAGCCGCCCTCAGCCATGCGCCACACTGCGCCAGACGACCACCTCACAGCCGGCGACCGGCGGGTCTGACACCGCAGGTACGGCGACGATAGGAGGAACCGAGGTGTCCTCCGCGTCGCGGGGTGGGGGGAGGGGTTTGCTGTCGTCCCGGCTTGCCCACCTGAGAACAGCCAAAGAGTGCGGCCGGGGCGAGATGTCTCACTTCGGCGGGATTTCGTTTCCGTACGTTCCCTCGGTGCTGTTCCATTGGCAACGTTGCAAACAGCGTGTCGCCGCGGAAACACTGGCAGGTGTCGTCCCTCCAACTGCGAGCAAATAGAAAGACCGAGGGACATAACAAGAATAAATAACGGTAGTTGGCATCCAGCTACCATCGGCAGCTATATTAAAGCCTCATAGATCAGTTATAATGCATTCAGAAGAATAACTTTTAGGTTACCAGATTGAGGAAAATCCTCCTGCAGGACATCTGGACCAAAATCCATTTATAAACTGCTTGTCATCTTCACTCTTTATTTTTCTTTCTTAACTATTTAATTCCGTCCCTTTTTTTTGACGACCTACTAGTCCTACACGCTTGCAGCTAGAAACATAATCCCAAAACCAAAATGTTTAAGTATGTTTAAGGAGATAGTAACATCGAATTTGAAGTGAATTTTTTCTAATGAATTTTTTAAATGGTTTTCTATGGGGATTGAGCGAAACATGATGAAACATGATGGATATCTGAAAAACTAAAAGCTATAAGAGTGAAACTCTTAAACCCCGAATCCTTCAGCCCCGAGCCTTTTGGCCAACTTGACAATTATCATTCAGTTAAGTTTTGAATCACAAAAATGTCTACATGTTCGTCTACAGTGGCTCATCTTGACGCGTAAAAAAAAAGAAAAAAAAAACAAAAAAACATCTGGATGACTGGGAAGATACATACTGAAATACTCTACTGTTATGTTAGTATTTGTCCATGGTGTACCATTCAGTGTGTTACTTCATTATTGCTTGGGCAGTACCACAGAGATTGTGAAATCTTCATCACCCTCTCTATAAACTGCCCTTCTCGGTGTAAAATCTTTCGGTTTTAATCGATTAGAAACGAACAGCAAGAGAAGCCTATAATAATCCCCATTAACAATTTAAACATTTCACAAATAAATAAAAAAAATACTGACTCCAGTTTCCCCCTGGTTGACAGAATGATAGAAAAGCACTGCACAACAATCCAATATGTCATCATATGGCCACACAAACTTAGGTTACAACACGGTTAAACGGCCCTTTCAATAGCAACTGAACATCTTACTCTAATCATCTTAAGGGTAGTAAACCTGCATAAATGCACATTGTTACATTTGTTGCATTACAGCTAGGTGTTCATGTTGTGTCTTCTCCCTGCAGACCTACCTACGAGAACACACACATTAACCACCTCTTGTGTCCACTCACCTCACACACCAAGTCAGGACGGGTTCCGACCTTCGCTCCCCGGTGTCTGAACTAGGTCCGGCGGGCGCCGACACGACCACGGGCGGAAAAGGGCAGCCGCCCTCAGCCATGCGCCACACTGCGCCAGACGACCACCTCACAGCCGGCGACCGGCGGGTCTGACACCGCAGGTACGGCGACGATAGGAGGAACCGAGGTGTCCTCCGCGTCGCGGGGTGGGGGGAGGGGTTTGCTGTCGTCCCGGCTTGCCCACCTGAGAACAGCCAAAGAGTGCGGCCGGGGCGAGATGTCTCACTTCGGCGGGATTTCGTTTCCGTACGTTCCCTCGGTGCTGTTCCATTGGCAACGTTGCAAACAGCGTGTCGCCGCGGAAACACTGGCAGGTGTCGTCCCTCCAACTGCGAGCAAATAGAAAGACCGAGGGACATAACAAGAATAAATAACGGTAGTTGGCATCCAGCTACCATCGGCAGCTATATTAAAGCCTCATAGATCAGTTATAATGCATTCAGAAGAATAACTTCTGGGTTGCCAGATTGAGGAAAATCCTCCTGCAGGACATCTGGACCAAAATCCATTTATAAACTGCTTGTCATCTTCACTTTTTATTTTTCTTTCTTAACTATTTAATTCCGTCCCTTTTTTTTGACGACCTACTAGTCCTACACGCTTGCAGCTAGAAACTTAATCCCAAAACCAAAATGTTTAAATATGTTTAAGGAGATAGTAACATCGAATTTGAAGTGAATTTTTTCTAATGAATTTTTTAAATGGTTTTCTATGGGGGTTTAGCGAAACATGATGAAACATGATGGATATCTGAAAAACTAAAAGCTATAAGAGTGAAACTCTTAAACCCCGAATCCTTCAGCCCCGAGCCTTTTGGCCAACTTGACAATTATCATTCAGTTAAGTTTTGAATCACAAAAATGTCTACATGTTCGTCTACAGTGGCTCATCTTGACGCGTAAAAAAAAAAAAAAAATCTTTGGCAGTACACTAAGTGCGTCTGTTATCAGTTTTCTTCCAGGAAGTGTGCCTTTTCCCTTGAAGTAACCTGTTGCCAGGTCTAGGAAATGAAGGAGAGCTCGGCGGTGGTGAACGGTTTACAGTCAGGTAGGAAAAAATTATTCAAAATATATATAGAATCACAGTAATATTGTTGTTTAAACAACTGTCATCGGCACCCAACACTGTAAGTTATTTTTTTTTTTTTTATTATTCCTATGTGATTACTGTAAAACTCCTATGAGATCGTGGAATACCTATTTGTTTACATAGATGTAGTAGATAGAGTACTTTATTAATCACAATGGGAAATTGCAGTGTTACAGCATCAAAGTCACATAAGAAACAAGGCAAATTAGGGGGTTTAACAGTACAATATTTTAAAAGGATGTCTCAATAGAAAGGTACCCATTACTTATTTCAAAACTCTGAGTCGTTCCTGTAACTACATGTGGGTCATGATCCAGACTGTTATTATATAAACACGAACCAGCAGATGGCTCGCAGGGTGTGATTTCCAGGTTTCAAATGCATGAATTTTGATTTGACTAAAGCCATTACTTTCAAGACATTTCAAAGGCAAAGCATAAGGCTGGCAATATTCCATATTTTTCAGTAAGAATAGAACGAAACCAACATTTCAATAATCCCATTTACAAGTATTGCCTGTGTAGCCAAGGCCTGATATAGTTTATTCCTCTGTGCCAGGGACCTCCGCTCCAAAAACTGGTAACAAGACAAGGTCAAAACCTAGTGTATGGCTGGACTGCGTATGGTCAAGTGCGAAATTTAGGAAGTAGTTGACAACTGCTGTGGAACCACTGTAAACAACTACTTTCAATGGAAATTAGCTAAAGCCGGCTCGAGAAGTCGCCAAATGTTGCTTGATGAGGTAATACACTCATCAGCATATTCATGACGTCATCACGCCATATTTGCAATCTGCCTAGTGTCAGCTGGTTTCAGCCCTTTATCAGTTTGATTGTCTCCTACTCCCTGTGCTCACATACACGGTATTTTAATACACCTGAATTCCCAATAAAGCTTTTTCATTTGCCTGTTTTTCTGTGTCTGGGGCGGCTGGCACCAGCCACTGGTGCTACTGGTTTCTGTTGTCAGACAACGGAACAGGTCTGAAGTAGTGACTGAAATGCGGCCCATTGAGACTACATGTGAGCCAGCAGTCACTTCCAAGCCGCTTCCAAGCCGCCGCTCTGCACTGCTAAGATCCTGATTTTATAACTGTGTCGTCGTCGTCTGACAACATCACCATACACGTAAGTTAAATACAATGGCGGTGCTGTGATTTCAGCTATATTTACCTGTAAAATGATCACTCACAGAGAAAGTTGGAAGCTCATTCACGTCTGTGAAGCTGAAGTGGGGTCAACTGAATGAGACTCATAGAGAGGTGTGCCTGCAGATGGAAAGCCCGACCTCGTGCTTGCGGTGCAATGCCGCCGACTCTCATCTACAGCAAGTAGCCAAGGTTTGTTCAAAAAGTTGCAAACTTTGTCACTGGGCGCCTTTTTTGAAACAAAGTTGCTAAAGTGATCTGAAAAGTCGGTAGCTCTAGCAACAAAGGCGCTAAATGAAATAATAGTAACTGTTCACGCCAGTTCATTTTGAAAGAACAATTGCCCACTCCAACACTCCAACACTCAGCTGGCCGACCAATGGTGTAACTTCATCACGCACGCAATTCTATCAGTCACTCACTCCCTTGCTCAGTCACTCATTCGGGGATGTAGCGCTGGACCGTTCTAGCCAAAAACCCATCACTGAGCCATACCGTTGCACTGGGTTCACCTTAAACTGTACTAGCTTAGGTTTACAGTAGCTTTAATGAGACACTCTTTGATCCTCTCTATCCCCTCAACCCACAGCTCATCAGAAATCTCAGAACCAGTTTCCTTACTCCCGGCCTCCCCGAGATGACTTGAGAAGGTGAGATCTTTAAAGGGATCTACAAACCAGAATGTGATAATGTGTCAAACCGAACAAGAGGCTGCTTAACAACATTTCTGACTTGCAAGTAAGGAAAGAACTTACCATAAGGTACACCAAATTTATACTGCAGCCTGTCTAAAAGGGGTCCCTGAATGTAAATAATAAGGCGAACAATGGAGTAATTTATAATGCTGCTTTCTTACTATGCCTCAATTTCAAGCCAGCTCAGGTTATATCAAGTCTGCCAGACCACCATCACTGTAAAATTACACGCCCGGTAGTAACGCACAAAAACTGGGAGGGGTTTTTGTAAATGTTCTTTCATAAATGTGAGGGGATTTATACACACTTTCTTGAACACATGTTTTCCTTACACAGGCCTGGCTGCCTTATCCTCTGTGGTGTTTTCACTGTGACACTGCAATTTCAGGTTCCAGTGAATTTTTCCTAAATTCCGTTCCAAATAGGGCTGCAACTAATAATTGATTACTACTACTTATCTTAGTGATTAATATAGATTAAGAAAATTTACTCTATGTGTCTACATGTGTAACTGTTATGTTTGATATTATTTCCATCTTACTTCTGATCTGCTCTCAGTTCCTCTCAGCATGAACACCAAAATAAGGATGTGAAACCTGTAGCTTTTTCGTAACATATAATGTAAGCAGCTACACAGATGGACAAAATAACTCCTTACAGTATAACACAGTCCAGCAACACCACAAAAATATAACCTCAGAAAAAGAGCTCACTCAATGTCTCTCAAACAGTCACCAAAAAGCAGAACATTACGCGCTTAACTTGCTTGGTT
The DNA here is from genome assembly GCF_016859285.1 of Xiphias gladius. Classification (NCBI taxonomy): domain Eukaryota; kingdom Metazoa; phylum Chordata; class Actinopteri; order Istiophoriformes; family Xiphiidae; genus Xiphias; species Xiphias gladius. The sequence goes on along the minus strand of NC_053418.1, from coordinate 7,036,174 downwards.
TATGGTGCAGGGGTGGTGGAATGCATGCCATCAAACAGCTATAAATCTCATTGTGTTTGGTTTTCAGCAAAATATGACCCACTTCCATCTGGCCGTTTTTTTTGCAATTTTGATATGCATAGCCACTGCCTTTATTCATGTCTTCAGTCACAAACATTTTCTTTCTGGAGGATGACAACACTGTCACCTCTCATCGCCTTTCGGTAGATTGCTATCAGGTCCAGGAGCAGGAGGCAGAAAACACTGCTTCACAATGAGAAACAAAAGGAAGTGATTCATGAGTCAGAATGTCCTTATCGTCTTGACTTTATATGAAAAGTTATACCTTTACCTTAACCTCTAACCCTGTATCTTTTTTGCAGGAGATACGTGCTATAAACTACATACTTAAAAAAAGAATAATTTTTCAATAATTAAGGTATTAGTACTTTAACCTGCCACCTCCTTGTAAAAGCCAAAGATCGAGCAAATAACATCTGAGACTTACCACTGGGGATTTTCATGTTGGAATAGTTGCTCCAGGAGCCATCCGTGTACATCACCGGAGGACTGACAGTGTACAGGCTGAAATGGGGTTTTGTAGCTGAAATGCGATTACAGAGAGAAAACAACCAGTCTATATTTACCTTTTACCCCAGTTCAGATTAAATTTAGGTCACACTACAGTTGTAAATGAGTGTTTTGATGGGAGTAATCACAGTAACCAAGTGCTATGCACAGTAACCTGCTTGTTACTGGGCTTAGTCTCACACATGGCAGCGTGTGGGGTGGTTAGAGGAGGCCCCGCTATCGCAGGAAATGGTTTAAAATATTTTGATACAGAGCAAGTTTAGATTCCTGAGACAAAATCTGATGCAGTGGAGTTACTATTTCCTCACATGGCATAAGACCCTGCTCCAAATGTATTGTAAATACAGTGCAAGTAGATCGCATATGCAACTGCCTGTATGACCAAGCGAATGGCGTGAAATTTGATCCAAGTACTGTCCGAGACTGTACACAAGTTTTACACTGGGCACAAACCAGTTCAGTCTCATTCTTTGCAGGTTTTCATTGTGCCTCGTGTCTTTCAGGTAGTACTTTTCCCTTCTTTACTAAGCTCAAGAAAGCTGCACGGCCAATAAAACTGTGCCAACCATTAGCTCAGTCAATACCGGTAGTTTTCTGCTGTGTTAACTTCTACTCCAATTAATACACAGATCGAGTAGTAGTCAATAGTTCAAAGTGTGGCACTGACACAAAAACACTGTTGAGCTAAGCAGATTAAGCTAGTCTTCATTATTATTAATCATTTATTTTATTTTTTATTTTGAATAAATAAGTCTCTTAGACTCACAGTTAATCAGTGCCACAAAATCCTAATGATAACCACTGTGTTTCAGTGTTGTAAAGCAACAATCCATGAAGTCAAAGGGAGGTCACTGCTTTTTATATTGATTGTACAGTAAGTAGTACAGTGCAGAGCCAAACCCACAGGAATCATATGCTACGTATTTGTCATAGCCCCAAAAAAAACTCTACAAGCAGCTCAGAGCTTATTGTATGTATGCAGAAGGTTGCTTTACCATCTGTATTATTGTGCATTTTTGTTTTCTGTAAATACAGATGGAATTACGTTGATGTTTATATTTTTAATTTTGTTTTTTTTTGTTTTTAGTGCACCTATTAGAAACAGGGGCCCATCTGTGTCAGTGAACAGGAATCAGAACATTCTCGGTGTCTCTCTCCTGAGGTTGGATTCATTCATCTCATCTAAATCCTTTAGCTTTGGGAGCAACAACTCACCGATTTCCATTACGTCCATCTTAAAGGGGTCTGAAGTGGCGTTCCCAAGGGCATTGGAGGCCACCACTGTCAGGTAGTAATCGACCCAGATGGAGGTGTGCTCCTTGTCAAAGAAACAGGAGTTCCTCCCTGCCGCGCCTTCCCTCCATTCTGTACGTAGACAAAACAAGACCTTTACTGACCAGGATATGGGTGAACACTGCTGACGGCATTTTGCTTGCATATGCTTACAACATTGTATAACTGTGCTGTGGGCAGTAAATACCTGTTAGTTCTTAATAAACAAGCACAGGGCTCAACTAATGGTGGCTTTATACCATGGACGGATTATGAGACAATGGGGACAAAGATGTAAAAGGCCCCCCACCTCTCCTACATAGGAGCAAGACACCCAGATTGAAAGAAATACAAAACAGCTACAAATGACGCAGCCGTTTTATGTCTGTTTGTGGTCTTTTCGTTTCTCTTTGTGGTTGTTTTGGTCTCCGTGGTCATTTTGTGTCACAGTGGTCGTTTTGTGTCTCCCTGTAGTTGTTTTCGTTTCTGTGGTCATTTCGTGTCTCTCTTGTGTCTCTTTGTGGTAATTTTTTTGTCTCTTTTTCTAGTCCTTTTGTGTCTCTTTGTGATCATTTTGTATTTCTTTGTAGTAATTTTGTGTCTTTTTGTTATTGATATTTCACTGGGTATGTGAAAACTTCTAACAGGTGGTGGTGCTGGAGGAACAGTCAGTGGATCACCATAGTCATTGTGATTCACCTTCTGGGCACCATTAATGTCTGTACAAAATTTCATGGCAATCAATCCCAGGAACAGCTGTAAATGACAATTTCCTCTACAAGTGCAAAGTCTTCGAAAACTTGACAAGAATAAAATTCTGTACAAAAAGACAGAATCCTCTTTTTTTTTAACATGAAAATGGTCAGACTGAAAGTTATTGAATATCATCTATCAGTGAAAAAGTACCAAACTATCAGTATTGGCATTTTGCCCTCAGGCATGGGCGCGTAAAGGTCACACAGTGTTTGAAGTCTGCAGGGTAACTTGCACAGGAACAAAGATTTGTGCTCAGTCAGCCGACAAGAGAGATGGTAGTTTTTCACTCGCCTGTCTACCAGGGCTGGATTTAGCCTGTCTGCCCGAGGGGTGCCGTTGCCAGGGGGCGGTAAGGGAGTGCTTGCACTCGGGGCCCAGCACAAAAGCTCTGGTGGATTCTACAGCTTAGAAGAACCATCAGCGTGGGGGACGACATTAGCAGTTGAGTTGGGTGAAGCACATGACCTGTGTACTAATAAACAATACATATTTAACTAGAGCACACAGACACACAAACCAACAAACACTGAAGCTGAGCAGTTCCCTCTGAGGTTTGTGTTTTCATTTATCAACCAATCAGGTGTTAGAAGGAACACCTCCGTCTGGAGTGTTTGTGTGTGGCCTGGGGCGGAGCTCTGTCAATGACGGCCCTACCTTCAATTCCGCTCGGTGTGTGTGAAAACGTCACAAGAAGCACGGACAAAATAAACATAATTTGCTGTAGCACAAGTATGTGTTTTCTGCCTTCATATTGTGTTAGTCATCTTGCTACCCTTCAGAATTATCCTGGGACAGGAAAAAACAGAGAACAACTCATACCTGGCATTTGGGGCGTCTCAGGTATAATACGATACGATACGATATGAAGAAGAGTCCTTACATCATAACTGTGGTGTCGTGATGGAGAGGAGGGATTTGTTTCTCTCCACGACCCTGTCGACCTGAACACGGCCAGAAAGAGCAAGATGCCTCAATTTGACCCGATTCAATGTTTCCACACTGAGCAGTTTTCCACTGCAATTTGTGTCAAGTGGAGTCATAACTCAGTCAAATGTGAACACAGACATGATACACAGATTTTTAGATTCAATGGGACTTACAGTTTCTGACGATATCACTATCTCAGATGTCTATCCAGATAAACATACATAAACCCACTTGAAAATCGAAAAAAAACCCAAAACACTCCTTATTAATGCAGAATTGACCTGAGAATAATCACGTTTTTAAGTTTTGCCCAGTATCAAAGTGTCAGGGAAAGTTGTCAGTACATCCAATGGTACATAGCAAACATGAAATGTTAATAATGAGTTCGGCTTACTTAATTTTCCAAAATGTAAACAAATTCGGGCTAAAAAATTGGGGCTCCAGTTGTAGCCCACAGTGTCGCTCACTGAATCCATGGCAACAGTATTTGTTTTATATCTGGTCATATATGTATATATATATTTAAAAAAACACATTTAAAAAAAAACATTTAATGTAAAATTGTCAAAAATTATCTAAAAGACACAAAGAAACAAATAACGGTTATCGGAATCTAGCCTAGTTAACTAGCTAGCATTAGCAGTTAATGGACAAACTAGTGGTTTGTTAAAAATTTTAATTAACACAGTAGGTAGTAACTGAAAAATAATCAAATGCACAAGTCTGAAATGCAATTACAAATACAAATACAAAGCACTTTTAAGGTTTAATCATTGAGTTGAAACACTACATACAACTGCCAATTGCAACTTTCTATGGGCCCCAAAAGCCCCAGGTTCATGCCATATCATTTAGGGCTACATAATTTGATTAATCGCATATTTGTTTGAAATTTGCTCGTCTTAAGTACGGTATCAACTATGACGGTTCCTGCATCTTGTGCCCCTGGTCTTGAAGAGGGATATCTAGTTTTAAGACATTAACTGTTATGCTTTATCACATTGCTTCTATTTTTTTCTGTTTGTCAAGTGAAAGAAAATCTCAGGCAAGGAAGTATTTTTCAGACATAGGAGTACCGTAAGGAATCAGCAGTTACTTTCATTATCGATACATCTGACAGTTATTTTCTATAATAATCGACTGATTTTTCAGTGTATAAAATGTCAGAAAATACTCAAAAATGTCCATCTTTACTCCCCAAGGCCCAAGTTAACATATTTTAATTGCCAAACCCAAAGACCCAAAGATTCTGAGTTTACTCTCATAAAAAACTGGGAAAACTAGCAAATAGTCACGTTTGAGTAGCTGGAACAAGTGGATTTTTACCATTTTTAGGGAAAAAAAATAACTTACTCTTAAACAATTAATCAATTATTGCCAATACATTTTTTGTCAGTCGACTAATTGATTAATCATTTTAGCCCTGGAGTATTGCTTGGTTTCTGGGTGGCCACGGGAAGTAATGAAAACTGCAATGCATAGTAGGAGCCAATAGTGGCTCAGCAACAATTTTTTGCGCTGGGGCCTCTTCAAAGGTTAATCAGGTCGTATGTAGCTCGGCAAGCAAAATACGACTAAAAAGTGGCATAGGCCTCAGTTCTACCACAGCTCTGGGCTTATTTCCCTATGAGTCAGGTAGCTCATTTGAATAGTGTGTAATTACTACAGGGTAGCAAAGGTTTAGTGGTAAAAAGTGATCTTTAAGCTCTTGACTTTAGGTTCTTTTTGGGCAACATGTTAGCCAAACGTTTTCCCTACAGGCTCTTATCTTGATGCATATATAATCTTTGTCAGAGGCTGCCCGCAGTCGTGTGGGGGGGAAAACCAAGACAGAGCAGTAGGTGTGTCTGTATCACTTCAATCATTTTTTCCAGGAAGTAGACTTTTTTCCTTTTTTTTTTTTTTTTTTTTGTGTGTGTTTTGTCTTGAAGTGAATTATCGCCCGATGGTAATACGAGTCTCTCCGGTCTGACAGAAACGCGCTAGATGCTAGACTTTTTCTCGCTGGCTGCCATGTCGGATTCTTTGGACCGGTCCACAAAGATCAACCTGTTGAAGGAGCCGGTCGTGAGGAAGCTCTGCGAGGTGTTGGACAAGTCCAGCAGCAAAGGATGGCGAAAACTCGGAGAGATAGTCGGCAACGAGAGGCGGGTTAAAGTCAGGTGGGTTGACAAATGGGTCCGACCGTATCCTGCAGACAGTCACCGTAATGGGCTGCAGTTGTGATACTGTAGTCGGCGGTGCTGTCCTAAATAATACAGAGAGGTGTTTTGTGTTATTTAACAACAGGCTAATAATATTAATAGTACGGAGAATACTTTCCACATACTCACCTATGCATAGAGGCTCTGAAACAAATAAATGTATAACTCCAAGTAAATGAAACTAGGGCTGCACCTAATGATCACTTTCATTCTGAATGAATCTGCCAAATATTTTTCTGCGATTTACTGGTTAATGGTTTTGTCTTTAAAATGTCAGAAAATAGTGGGAAATGTCTTCAAATGTCTTTTTTTTTTGTCACATCTGATTAACAGTCCACCTGAACAGGTGTTCATTTTACTGTCCTACATGACAAAGAAGAGAACAGTGAAGTCTTTTTCACTTTGTGTAATTAATATTTAGAGCTACTGACAAGCTGAGTTGTTTTTTGACTCATACCTCTGGCATATGACGTGCTGTCGTTCCCCAGCTCCAACGACATGGAGATGTGCTCTCTGAAGGTGCTGGAGGTGGAGGGCAGCCCGAGCCGCATGCTGCTGAGGCTGATGGGAGAGCGAGGCTGCACCACGGGTCACTTGATGGACTACCTCCAAACTCTGGGCAACTCAGAGGCCGTGCAGTGCCTGAAAACGTCAGGTACAGTGGAACCGCCCCCGGGCCTGTTAGTATGTTGTCTGGCGTCCAACGGAGTTTGATCTTTGTTCTCTGTGTTGTGTTTTTAAGCTTAAAGGGGAATTTATGATTCACATCACAGTCTTCATGGAATTTTATCAGCAACTGAATACTATGAACACCACTGAATTTATTGCACTGAAATCTTTGCCAGTCTGGACAGTTTTTGCCAGCTCAGAGGTCGGACCGATTCCCTTCAGGCTTGATTGCTTTCCCTTGGTGTACCTGACGTTCAGAACTGAATTTTGTACCCTGAATTTTAGCGTCTGAATTTGACCAGGCGCAAAGTTAGGTCCGTAAGTATTTTGGACAGTCAGACAATTTTTGTAATTCTGTCTCTGTACGCCACCACAATGGGTTTGACACAAAGCCATCAAGATGTGATTGAAGTGTAGATTTCAGCTTTAATTAAAGGGGGTTTAACAAAAATATCACATCGACTGTTTAGGATCTACAGCCATGTTTGTACATAGTCCCTCATTTTCAGAGGCTCAAAAGTAATTGGACAAACTTAAATAACTATAAGGATTATTTTTTATACTTTTTTATACTGAAAATCCTTTGCAAACAAAACGTGCCTGATGTCTGGAACCCATGGGTCCATATATGGCTTGATGGTGGTGGTTTACAGAGGAAAAGTTTGAACAGTGAGTCACTGTCCAAATACTCACATACCTAACTGTATGTATTAAGAATAAAGTTTTTGAAATTGCACAATTTGGGAATTTCAAAAAGTGAAATTCACACCACATAAATTCAGAAAGGAGGTTTTTCAAAGTCAAATGTTTTAAGTGCGAAAAAGTTCAGTGGCATTTAAATTTCAACACTAAGTATTCAGTAGTGATTACATTTCAAAATTTGGTATTGAGTTGCTGATATAGTAGAAATGGTTTTGGCAGGTTTGCCGCCAGTGCAGCAGTGTACAAGCCTGTCAGTGTTCAATCAGTTTGCGTTTTTTGAAAGAGGACACATATGATTATGTTTAAACTGCAGAATTGTATTACTGGTGGGGTGGTAATGACAGTATTGCTTTTAAACACTTTTGGGAAACTAAAACTTCGTCTTAACCCACTTGGGTGACTTTAATATCTATCGATCCATCCATTAGCTGCATGTCTTATCCTTTTGAAGGTCACATTGGGGCTGGAGCCAATCCCAGATACACATTCATTTTAATATGAAACAATAAATGTAGGCTTTACACAGAAGCTGTCTGTCTTTGCTGTGGGTATTACCCATCTAAAATCAGTGTACCGATATAAGACAAAGTGGGAATTAACAGTGCAAGTCTCCTGAATGTTCAGCCCTGCAGATTCTCATTCAGCCCCAGTCAGTGGCTCTTATATCTGGCCACAATCTGCGCCTCAGCTGCCACGCGATGGGCAAATCTCCAGTACAGTACCAGTGGTTCAAGAGTAAGGAAGAGGCGAGTATGACCCTCCCTGATACAACCAAACACACACACGCATACAGACACACACACACACACACACACACACACACACACACACACACACACACACACAAGTAAGTTGTTTGTGTTAAGACCTCTTTGTGTCTGTTGTGTTTTAGTTTCTTTTTTTGTTTATGCTGAGATTATGAGTGATTATTAGTTATTTTGCGTCACATCCTCTTCTTTCTTCATACCTTTGTTCTTTTGTTAAATATTTTGTCAGAAACGTTTGTGACTGTTCACCAGTATCCCTGAAATTTATTCGCTAAAACAGTAGGGTCTGGCCACAGCACTTGAAGGAAATTTACAGGAGAAAAAAAAAGAAGGGAGTGATATTCCTGCTATTGGTGTGCCAAATTCACAGGTTTAGGCTTGAAATCTTCGTCACTGATACTCCATCTTCCTGGCTCAGATACCCAAAAACAAAGCAAATGCCTACTCATGACTCTTTGCTGTGTCTATAATACTACAGCTTTATGAACTTTATCGTCCCTTTCTGGGTTTTCGTGGCCCTGTTAGAAGCTTAGATAAAAATCTTTACCTGCACTTAAACTTACCTGCAGTGTCAAAAGGTGGATTAAATACATAAACTCTTCTCTTCTGTAGTTTAGCAGATTAAATCTTGACAAAATAGTTCTGACTATCATCCATCCTTTCTTCCCGCAGTGAGGGAGCCGGGCGTCTAAACAGGCTCGTAATTTTAAAAATCACAAAAATACTCACATTATAACCTTCGAATCTGCTGCATTTTACGTTAAACATAAATGTCGAGCCACTGAAAGCAAACTGGACACAGTCATCTAATCACTGTTCCCCTTCTCCACTAGCATCTGAAACAATTTTCCTTAAACCCTGCCATCGAAAATTTCTAAAGGGAACAGTAGCATTCTGTATCTTTGAATTTGAACATTTTCATGCACAAAATTTGCACGTGTGGATTGCTCGGCCCTGAATAATGTTTTCTTCGCAGCTTGGCAAAACCTCTGAAACTGCATTTTGGCATTCATGCTGGGACACTAAAACCCTACATCGCTGCTCATGTGTTCGATGAGATACACTGGGATACAAGACAACTTCTGAAAAGAGTAGTAGAGTAGTAGTACTAGTAGCCGAGAGTGAATAAGAAGCGGGGATAAGGAAATGAGATTTGCTTATTGGTAAATATGATTCACATTTCCACAACCTCAGGTGTCAAACAGCTTCTCCCCAGACCTGGTGATAAGTCCAGTCCACCTGAAGGACGCCGGCTTTTACATTTGTAGGGTCAACTGTGGAGATACTTTTGAATTCAGCCAATGGGCTCAGGTGGACGTCCTGAATGTCACGTCATGTGGTAAGATATTGCAGGCATTAGAGTCTCATTTGTCACAGCTGTTTCCTTCTTCATGTTCTCTGTCTGTACATGTATTTTCATTTTTTCTCTTTACACTTGAACTGCTTTTGTTGTTTTTTTACATATTCTTGAGGTGTCAGCATCAGTTGCGGGACTAGACATGTAATTGGACCCGTGACTCTAGTACCTTTCCCAACACCAGCTGAAGCAGAAATCTTCTAACTGGATGCAGTAGATAATGACCTAATGATGTCACGTCTGCCCCCCAGCACCAGGGCAGAGTTACCATTCCCTAGACGGTCGGCTGAAGTTGGTGATCCAGCCTCAGTTCCTGCGGCTACATGTCGGGGAAACCCTTCAGCTGGAGTGTGGAGCCGTGGGACGGCCAATCCCTCGATACCAGTGGCACAGAAATGGAGTCCCGATCCTCAACGGCACAAAGAGGAAATTCATGGTGAATGAATTAGATGTTACTGTTACAAAAATTCTTTCTTGTTTGGAAACTGTTTTCTCTGCTTATAGTTGTCAGAAGTTAAAACGCATGAACTGGTATCTGTTTTGCTCCCAGACATTGGAGTTTACTTTTGCAGTTCACGTAATTGTTGACAGTCACCCTTGCTCACTAATCAAAGATCTAGATCTTTTTCTAGGGAACAAGGCGCCATAAACAGTGTCCGTGCTTTTCAGATCCCTCACGTGATGCAGGATCACCACGGCAGGTATCGCTGTGAGATCAGCAGCAGCACTGAGAGAATGTGGACCAATGAAGTTGATGTTGTCGTAGGTATGTCACACTTCGGTACATTTTTTGACGCTATAATTACAGCCCAGTAAAACCAGCTCTGTTGTCATTATGTCTGAGTGATTATTTGCTCTGTTCTTGACTGAAAGCACCAAGGATATCTGTCCAGATTTCAGGGGCAATGGAGTTCTCTGAAGGTAGAGTTGAAAGGCCTGATACACGGCTTATTAAATGGCAATTAGCTGCATGCAACTGTTAATCATAACTTTGCTCAAAACCCCAAATAGTTCCTGTAACTGCATGTGGGTCAGGACCCAGATTATTATTATTATGTTAACACTACCCAGCGCAAGGTTCACAGGGTTTCATCTCCAGGTTCCACTTGCATACATTTTGATTTGACTAGTATAATTGTTTTCAGGAGGGTAGTAGTCTATATTTGTCTTTCTGTCAACAAATCCCATGAAAGGACCAAAACCAACACTGAATTGATCTTGCTAAGCTAATCCTATAGTATTATCTGTGTATCAAAGCCACATATAGCTTATTCCTCTGAACTGAATTGTTGTTTATTTGTTATAATAAACACGGTTTATTTTGCTTCAACCCCACCTATGCCATCCTGGTACTGCTGTAAATACTCACTAGACCACAAAATGTGTATTAATATGCAGCTGAAAATCGTCTCCAAGAAAAGCCCAAATTTCTCCTGTTTGTGTAACGTTTGCTAGAAACTACAGCGCCCAGCTGTTTTAGGAAATTACGGAGCCTTTTTCAAAAAAGAAACCACGTATGAATGACCTAACTATTAATGTGATTCGTGGGAACCAATGAATTTGAGGCTAGCGCACGCAGGGTAGGGAAGTAGTGAAAAAATACAGAGAGATGGACTATCTGACTGCTGGCCTTTCACAGGATTTGTTGAAGATGAGAAAAACATAGAATAATGCCTGTCTTAATCTGTAAATTGAATTATGATAAATTGATTCGACATCTCTACTGCTGTTGCTGTGAGGCTTGCCTTCCTTTTGATCATTTTTTCACGAATCAGTAGAACATTTTTCTAAAAACAACTGAAAAATCTTATGTGATGGTGATGTATTTATATTTTTGATTCCTAGATGATGTTTACGCCATCGGAGGAAGTAAGTGTAACTGTACTCTTCAAATATTTATACATACTTTCTATTCAAACGCTATATTCTATTTTGCTTGCTATATGATCCTTTATTGTGTGTTTATTTCAGGTTCCAGTGAACTTTTCCTGAATAGTATTCCAGGACAACTTTATGGTGAGTGTCTTTCAACACGCCTCTTTAAGTGTAAGTGAATTATGAATCGATCCCTGTGCTATCGACTGTGTGTTTTTTCTACATATTTTAGAAATGAACATAGCTGATGCATGGGTTCCTGTGAGCCACACGTCAGCTGTGTTTTTGAATTTCTTCCTCACTTGTAACATATGAAGCAGTACGTCATGAAAAGTAGGATATAGAGTCAAAGCAAGACAAAAGGATACAAAAAGACAACGATCAACACACATTTAATAGACTGAATCCATGTCGAGATGGGTCAATGTGGGAAGGAGAAAAACCTAAATAAATCCTCGCCAACACAGACTGCTTTAAAAGTTTGTGTAGAGTTGAACTAATACCTCTGGCAGCTTCAATAAAAAACAACATCCTTGAGCCCCACCAGATCTTCTGCAGGACAACTCTCGTATTGTAATGTGAAGCACTATTTTGTTCCGTCATCCGGCTCAGTACATATCTTGGTCACAATTCTTTAATAACACATGTTATGGCTCCTTGTCAAAAGATATTTGTTTCTGTTATGTTATGTGCCAATATATATTTATTGAGTTTTCAAACTGTCAGATATTGACATCAGTAGTGGCCTGTAGTCTCATTTATTTTGTCCTCCTCCTGTACTTGTAGTTCAGCCAGTGAACTGACTTTAGCAGACTCTGTTAAATAGACAGTGAAAGAGTTTGCAACCAGAAAGTCTGTGGTAACTGTGGTGTTTTTTGTTTTTGTTTTTTTTTAGTGATACTTTTATTTTTATTTTCTATTATATTCGTATGTACAGTATGTATTCTACATCGGAGAGAACCTCAAAATACACGGTACGGTGATTGGAGATCATTGTGTTAAAGCCACAGTATTGTCAAGGACACTTTGTACTCCTCGCAGCAGACTGGACTTGATAGCTATCGCAGTAAACACTGCCTTCTTGAGAATTATTTTATGTTTCCAATTCCCCTTTCAGTTCTAAAAGATGCTTCATTGATGCACAGTATCATGCACGAGTTTTTTTGAGTTTTTCTCCCGCTCCCATGTCAACCCCCCAGCGACTGACAAAGTGGCCCTGCTGATCGGCAATCTGTCCTACCAGAACCACCCGCAGCTCAAAGCTCCCATGGTGGACGTGTACGACCTCACCAACCTCCTGCGGCAGCTAAACTTCAAGGTGGTTTCGCTGCTGGACCTCACGGAGTCAGAGATGAGAAACGCTGTTGATGAGTTCCTGTTGCTGCTTCACAAGGGAGTCTATGGTATGTTGGGACTTAACATACCTCTGGGTGGTCCCCGCTATGGTCGTAGTTCCAGCCCATAAACCTACACAAATTTTGTTTTAGGGGATAAACTTGGGTTCGATTACAATACACTAACTGTTGCCCAGTCAAAACGCGGTGGGTGAAGGCAAGTAAAACTGAATAATAAAGCCTTTACTTATCCTCACAAAAGATGAATATATGAAAACTTTGTCATTTAAAAACATTTTCACATTTATTCTCTTTAAACACAATTATGAATAGGTGTTCTGCCCTTTCCTGTTCAATGGTATGGAGGCATAAGTTTACATTGACATTAAAACTGTAAACAAGTTTGCATTAGACTTGGATTACGGAGGCAGTGAAAACGCATTTAACCCCAAAACTTTACCATTTTAAACTTTTAAATGAAGAGTCTATGTACTGTATAGTGTACATCAGTGTTGACTCTAAATTTCTGGATTGTAGTCCCTTGATGTAAGGAGAAAATATTCATTAATGCAAAGTTTTTGAAATGTTGATACCAAATCGACCCCAGTCAAAGGAGTAGTTTGTGTAAACTAGCAGCTGTAAGTATTTCCTATCGCAGAGGACTGCCTCAGACCTCATTTGGGTTTTCATAGACTCTTGAAAGCCAGAATTTGGTCTTCTATAGCCAAGCTACTGCGCTGAAGTGAACACTTCCCTCTTTAGGTCTGCTCTACTACGCTGGTCATGGATATGAGAACTACGGCAACAGCTTCATGGTGCCCGTGGACGCGCCAAACCCGTACCGGTCAGCCAACTGTCTATGTGTGCAGAGCATCCTTAAACTGATGCAGGAGAAGGAGACGGGCCTCAATGTTTTTCTGCTGGACATGTGCAGGAAGAGGTGAGTCCTGGAGTCGGTGGGTCAGTCTCTTTAGGTTATTAAATTTCAATCAATCAAACATTGTTTGTTTATCACCTTTTGCACAGGTTAGTGCAATTCAAAGTGTTCTACAGAATGACTGACGAGCTGAAGACAGTTCAAATGTAATGAATTTACATGATATACAAACTTATATTTGTATATCACCAATGTCAAGAGCAAGTATGGGTAGGGAGTGTAAGGGTCAGATCCACAGAACTCCCAAAATATTACTAAATATTAATATTACGAATGCAACCAGAAGGGTAAAAATCGAAACCTAAAGGTCCCCGGCCACAAGCGAACCAGGGATGTTGTTGCTATGTTGTATGCACCTTACGCGTTTGGCTACAAGGGCACACCTTTGATCTTATGTGCATTACAGCTGCAATGATTAGTTGATTCAATTAGTCAATTAGTCAATCAGCAAGTATTTGATAACTGAACAATCCTTTTGATCATTTTTTCAGGAAAACTGCCAAATATTAGCTGGTTCCACCTTCTCAAATGTTTTGATCTTTTCATTCATGATAGTAAACTGAATATTTTTGGGTTTCGGACTGTTGGCCAGAAAAAACATTTGACAAGACATTTGTGACCTTGGGTTGTTGGGTTGTGGGAAATTGTAACGTGCATTTGTCAAAATAGTCATTCGTTGCAGCATGGCACGACAGGTCCTTTAAGGAATTATTTTCTCTCCATCATAGAGCTGTTAGGGATTCATCACCTTGGTCTGGATCCCGGAAGGTTTATAGATTTATTCATTTTCCAGGAATATCCACGATGACAGCACTCCGAACATCGTCCTGAGGGTTACAGCCAACATTGTCTTTGGATACGCTACGTAAGTTTGGAACGCCGTTTATCACACAGAACTAAATTCACACACTTTTTCCTTTCTAGAACATCAAATGTTGTGTCCTTGGTTTGGCTGTGCAGGTGCCAAGATGCCGAGGCCTTTGAGCTGAGCTCCAGTGGCTTCACTAACGGTGTGTTTGTCAAGTTTTTGAAGAAGCGACTGCTGGACGATGAGAAGATCACCGTGGTGCTGGACAGAGTGGCTGAGGGTGAGACGGGAACAGAAACTCATTATATAACAACATCATATGCAGCCCTGCAAGAAGCACTGTCGTAAATAATGAATATTATGGTTCAATCGGAATATGTGTCATATATGCAAAGGTAAGATTATTTACAGTAGTTTTTGTGTGTGAAATCACAAGTTGTTCATCACTAAGAGCTATTAAAATGCATCTTAGGTAGAACTTACATATAAAAATGAATTTGTGACGATTAACAGGTTAACGTGAAGAACTATGATTTTTTTTTTTTTTTTAATTAAAAGACCATTATGCTGTGTTTGGTTGTGAAATTAGATTTTTTTTACAGTTACTGTGTTGCCCACAGGATGTGTTTATTTTCAATGAGAGGGTAAGAAAGTGAATTAATTTTGGCATTATTAATGTCATAATTAGCTTGCTTGTGGGGCTAATGGAGTTTCCCTTTCAATGCAGGGTAGATGAAGGAAAGTGGCTTAAGGTTGCTCTAAGATGCACTTACTATTAAATAATGAACAAGATATGTCTTAAACATTAGCTCAGGGTGGAAAAATTAAAATATTAAATGAAATGCTCGTCAAAGTGCTCGCCGCCTCCCTGCAGTGTTGCAAATGCTTGGACCCACTTTCAACTCATTTAATGGATTTTGGGATATTTTGGGAGGTGTTAAAGTCAAGTCGGGCCTTAGTTGGAATGCTGACATGTGATGTATAATTTCTTGTTTCCAGACATGGGTCAGTTTGATGCTACGAAGGGGAAGCAGGCGCTGGAGATCCGCAGTAGCCTGTCAGAGAGGAGAGCTCTGACCGATCCTATCCTGCCCGCCGACACCGCTGATCTTGCTCATGCTCAAAGCCGCCAGTGGGCAAAGGCTCACGGTGAGTTTGAGACACAAACTCCCTGCTTCATTTTTGAAATATTTACCATTTGTTATCACAGCGCTGGGAAGCCCCTATTTGCTGCCTGCGGCTCAGTACTGCACCCTCATTCAAATGTTGACTCTGGTTAATGTTGACCAAGCACACAATGCTCTCTCAAATTACACAACCATTGCACACACGGAGGCAGTCGCACTGTTGTTAGCATCTTGGTCGTTGATGACCAGACAGCAGGTTGGAGGAGTGAGAAAAAACCGAACACCGAATTATCGCGTCTTCCTCTTCTATCAGCTAATAAATATTTGCTTATGCAAAGACAAAAGCCAATAGGTTTTACTGGGGCGAAGATAACATTGATTCTGGTAGTTTTTGTGGTTATTCCAACCTGGTAGTTGGAAATATCACAACAACACTTTCAGGGGTGCTTTTCAGACACTTTGTAACAGTGGTTCCCAAGCAGTTTGGCTTGTGACCCCGTAAAATCACTGGTCGTGGCCTTAGTATTGACATGAGTAATGGTCAGTTCAACCAGATAATGGTTCCATCTCAGATTGGTGCAGGTCAAGGATTTTTAGTGACCTGAAGTGGTGAAAGTATCCAGTGTTTCACAAGACCCAGATTTATCTTGGGACCCTTGAGGGATCTCAACCCTCAGGCTGGAAATCTCAAAAACTTAAAAAAGATTTTAAGATTCAGAGACATTTTCTCCTTTTTCACATTTTGTGAAGGAAATTTAGTAGGAATTTCTGACTCACCATTTCTGAGCTAATGATTTATGACAGATGTTGTAATTTACAATGTTCTACTTAGTCACAAGCTCCTGCTCCAATAAAGCTCCACTTTATTTTAAGTCCCCCCGTTTCGCATTTCTAAGCACTATATAAACATTTAATAAATAGTTTGTATCTCACTATCATGTAGTTATAAGCACCCATAAGTGGAGGCGCAAAGGGGATTACATAACAGTATACTAATAAATGACAATATAGTAAAATGCTGTTGTAATAATATCATTAATAAACACTTAAAATGTCTTTATAGCTGCATACAACTACATTAGTGTGTTATAAACCATTTATTAAATGTTTGTATACCACTTATAAATGCCAAATAGGGGGACTTAAAATAAAGTGTTACCCAAAAAAGAAAATAGAGAACTTTTGTGCTTCTTTTTCAACAATTAAAGTAAATGGGCAGATATTTTTCTTTTAAAAATAAAATGACACTACAAGAGGACTTGGAAATGTAGCATGAAAACTAGCTGCATATTTTGAAACCCATCAAATGTGCAGTGTAGCACTTGCTTGAAATGTTTGTTTGTTTGTTTTTTGTTTTTCTTTACGTGATTCCAGAGCTTCCTGAGAGTATGAGTCTCAACTTCGACTGCGGGGCTCAGATCAAGTTGGGCTTCGCTGCCGAGTTCTCCAATGTGCTGGTCATTTACACTCACATCGTTAAGAAACCCCAGGACATGTCCGTCTGCCAAGCTCATGTCACTGACTTCTCAGAGGTCAGTATGTTGTCACGAACGCTGGTTATTAAACCCTTGCGACAGACCGTACCTGTGGGATGCTTTGGACTTGGTGTGATTGAGATGTTAAATAAGGCCTTTTTATGGGGTCAAGAGAGAGCATGGAATTTCTCATCTTTCTTACGAGTCTAACAGGAACCTTGTAGGAAAATTGGATAATTAATCAGAATTTCATTCAAATTCACTTTTTCAGTTAAGTTATAAACAAAGCAAAGCCACAAAATGCATGTACTGTAAATGCCACTAAAGTTATTTTGAGAGTGGATGTTTGTGTGTGTGTGTGTGTGCATACTGCACACTGCTACCTGCTTCCTTTCCTTATTGCAGGACCTTGACGTGGATCCTAAAGCGATGAACAGAGAGACTCCAGAGGAGACGGGGATCCACCTCCTGTCCAGCAGCCTGCCGCAGCACTGTCTCTACACCAGACTCAGCTCACTGCAGAAGCTCAGGGTAAAAACGCAACAAGCCACTTTGGCATATAATACTGTATAAAACCCTAATCTCTTTAAAAAGAAAACAAGCTTCGTGTTTATCCTTATGACCAGTTTTGTTTATAGGTTTCTCAGGTGTTTGTTTTTGAACAACATCACTGGAGAATTCATTCTGAGGGGAGCTTAAACGTGTGAGCCAAATTTTGTGCTCTTCCGTCTAGGAGATGTAGAGATATTTCAGTGCATAAAGGCAAACTTTGACCCGCTGGATGGTGCTAGATGAAAAGTCAGGGTTAACACCAAAGTCTCTAAGATTCACCCTCTGGGCAACATGAATTTCACAGCAATGTTTTCAGTAGTTGTTGAGTTATTTTAGTCTGACAGAGAGACCGGCATCACTAGAGCCACGCAAACGGCTTACTTTACTTTAAAAAAACAAAGCAAATTTTTACAAAGTGACACAGCAATAATCAACTTCTTACTCTGTCCTTTGTATTCACTTAACATAGAATATCTATTTTTCATGTGTCCGTCCTAAAAAAGTATTTGGTTATATTCATGTCAAAACAAGAGATTCTGGGTCATAAAAACAAAAAGAAGGATTCCATTGTCTTTACGAATTCTTTTATTTCTCCTCTAACTCCATGTGCAACAGGAGGAGCTGGTCTTCACCGTGTGCCTTCAGGGCACCTTCCCAGCAATGGACGATGATCCTGTCCACTGGACCAAAAGCATCAATATTGGAAAGCCACTGATCGCCCGACTGGACCTGCACCGGGCCATGCGGAGGAATAGCTGCCTGCAGACCTGCCTGATGCCCCACAGCCCGTCCCACAGCCCCTGTCACAGCCCCGGGCCTGAACACCGCCTCCAACTCCATCACGGGCTGCACCAGGCCCAGGACTACAGCCGCCTGTCCCCGCAGCAACACTACCTGGACGTCTACGAGTGTCTTCAGGGTGCAGTGGGAGGCTGTGGGGATTCCTGCTATGAAAATCTCAGCCAGTGTCACTATGAGCCGATGTACAACTCAGCCGGTGGGCTCTCAAGCTCGCCGGGCAGGTTCAGCATCCCTATAGAAGCCAGTGACGACATCACCGAGCTGCAGACTGTGTTCATCAACAGCCTGCAGCTTCAGCAGCAGTGAAACAGCCGCTGGGTATTATTCATATTTCTCAGAAGAGAAACTATAAATGTCTTTTAACAGTGTACCTGGAATACTGCTGCTCTTACTGTAACACGTTGTTATATTCTTAAACTTAAAAGCATTATTTGGCTCAACAAGCTGTATACTGACATTGTACTTAACACTTAAATTTTGTAAACAGTTTTTAAAGAAATGAAAAAGTACATTTCAGTAAACGGACAAGGGGTAATTGCTGCAATTGTTGTTTCGTAGAGCTGTGAATTTACCGATGTTTCTCTGACTTTTGCCAAACAGGAGAGCTACGATACACGGTGGCGTCAAGGTGAAACGTATCACAGTCCTCGTGTAAAAGTATTACACAGAATTTTTTCTATTTAAACTATGAGTCTGCACACAAAGCTTCGTTTGCCTTTAATTCAAGCGGAGCATTGTAAACAAACTACTCTGAAAGAAAATTTGCATTTGGTGAAGGAAACTGAGGCAGTGGGGGCTACCTCCACTATACGCTTAGAATAATTATCGGAAGCGATCAGACCTTTTGTCAAATAATAAACCTGAGCAGAGAAAGAGGTGGATGGAAATTTTGATCACAGACAGGGGTGGAAGAAGTATTCATATCCTTTACTTAAACGAAAGTACCAATACCACGATGTGAAAACACTCCATTACAAGTGAAAGTCATCGATTTAAAATTAATATTGATGCATCAGTGTGTAAGCAGCATTGTATTGTTGTAGCTGGTCGGGTGAGGGAATATTAACTCCTTTATATACAGATCAGTACTTTAGTCCAGAGGTGAAAGGGTCACCATGTAAATCGGAGGGGTCGTGAGATGATTAATGGAAGAGGGAAGAAGAAAAGTCGAAGTTCTGCAGCACAAATCTGTTTTCATTTTAAACTGGCTAAAAAAAGTGCAACCTGTTGACAACTCATAGACATTTGAAATGTGACAAGACACCCGGAGTGGACACTGCTTTCCTTGTAAGTGGTCACATGACAATCAGAAATATATTTTTTCTTTCTTACCCATTGAATCATCTTGTGACCCCCTCAGGTTTATGTCGGGACCCTCAGGATGGGAATCGCTGCTTTATAAGATTTTAAGATTATTCTGGTGACTTTTTTTGTCGGAAGTGACAATGAAGTTTAGCGGGGATGTCACACTCACCATTTCTGAGCTAATGATTTAAGACAGACACCGTTTTCCTTGTAATGTAATTTGCTGACTTCACAAAGAACGGATAGTATAGTTTTTTTTTTCACGTTTAAAAAAAAAAAATATTCCGTTCAGTCACAAAAAGACATACACAAAAAGACAACACTGAAAGAAACAATATAAGCTTATATATTTTATGTAAAATGTTAATTTGAGAACTAACTTGTAGCAATAGCTGTCAGATAAAGTGGCGTAAACAGTATATTTCCCTCTGAACTGTAGAAGTATGAAGTAGCATAAAATGGAAATAGTAAAAGTACCTCAAAAATGTATACTACTATAGTACTATACTAAGTACTAAGTATAGTACTTAGTTATATTTCCACCACTGATCCTGAATAATATGTAATATGATTAAAAACCACCACCCACTCAGAATTTTCCCACAACGTTATCATTCTTCCATTTTTCTATGTGTTATTTTGGCTGCCCCCCTCAGGATGGCAGCAGGAGGCCACTCTTAGGATTGCCCCTGGTTCTCCTCTCTTGACCTGCCTGCAGAGCCCATGTTATCAGTTCCTTATTTAGACGTGGACTTTATTGGTCTCTGGCTGCTCCTCAGTCGACCGTGAAACTTTCCCAAAGAGTTCCACTTGCTGACTTTCCTGCAAGAATTTAAGGTTACAGTTCACTGTATTATGCCCCAGAAGTTAATGTTGCTGCTTTGGGATCGGCCTGATGGTGAGATTACAGACTGAGAGCTGGCATAGTAGTATAATTATAATAGCTACCAATATGCCCCACACAGTGACAACAACAGCCAAACCTTGCAGAATATAAGGGGGGGTTTAGTTCAACACCCTTACTTTTACATGAGGTCAAGATTATTTGTTATAGAGACTATTTACGATGAAACATGAGGAAGAAGGGATGAAAAGGAAATAGTCGACAGACTGGAATTAAGAAACAAAATGTCGAAAGAATGGAGAGGGGCACAAAAACGATATGTCTGGTGAAGAAAATGATTACAAATAACCTTGATATTGTGAAACTTGTGCATATCAATGGTACATTTTACACTTTTAACCTACATGTGGGTGTTCAACTCTGTTATCTGAGATATTCGACAGGCAGGTTGTTTCCACGGGTGTAAAGAGAACTGGAATATCTTAGTCAAGGGGAAACTGTCTTAACTGATTTACTCAAGTAAAGAAATTACTTTAGTGATATTACTTCTGTTGAAATCTGTTGTGTAATTTCTGCTTTTATAATAGTGGGGTACATAATCTAAAATTTACTTAAAACAATTTCTGGTTTCAGAATATACTCAAAAAGCAAATTTGTATGAAAAGGTGAATCAACACTTTATTATTAAGTTAATTTCCTCTTTTGTTTGTTTTCATGAGGACAGGAAGATCATGTGACCTTCAGCTTCTCATATAACAAGATAAGGCACCTTGCAGAAAGCTCCACAGTACCAACATAGCAGTACTCAGGCTAGCATGAATTCAGTATTTTTTTTATCACAGAAAGCAACATTTTGCTTTAAAACACGTGGGGTTTTTAGTTGAGCATCTTCTGTCCATGCACAACCCTGCAGGAAAGGGCACACTGCAGCACAGCACCAAGCTATGAACCCTGTTGGATTGAATAATGGATGAAGTCAGCCAACCATAGGCTGCAGGGTGATATCATGGCTGCGTCACTTGAGGGAGGGAGGGAGGATGGGCAGGGTGGTGGACGATGCAGTAGGCAAAGTGTAGAGGGAGAAAAGTGCTCGCAGAGGGACGGACAGAGGGATAATAATCATGTCAGCCTCTTCAAAGCAGCTGTTTTTTCAGATCTTCCTGCTTCTCGTCTCCTGCAAACACATCAATACAAGTAAATGATATTTGGGTTTCATTTTGACTGTATGTGGTTGTGTTACGGCTCTGTTCTGCTTCTTTATTTTCCACTAAATGTTCTGTAACCTTGTGAAGAGTAGAAGAAAATATCATAGGATTTCTACACCATCACGTAATACATATTTTGGTTTAAAGTTGCCGGTAGTCCGCATTTATTGTTTTTATTTTTTCATTTTTTTTGGCCCCGAAAATCTTCTGAGACAGCATTAGCATCATCACAGGACACTAAAACTCTCCATTTAAACCAAGAGCAGTTACTTATTTAAGGACCAGCAGCTTTTATGTACAAAACTGAACAACTAGAAGAGAGAATTATTACTGGTATCCGAAGGAAAGACAAAAAAAATTAAAATTTTAAAAGTTTTTTATATAGCTGTCAGATAGCAGATAGTGCAGTTAATTCATATGTTTTTACCTGTACATTGGCTGGGGTTGTACACTTTACATTTAATATCTTAAGAGTAGTTTTTGTGTTTTTATATAACTCTAATTCTGTAAATAAACCCATATACTGTGGATTTATTGTGACTAGGTTCATTTCCACAGGCTTCAAGAAACTGTTTAATAAAACCACTGCAATTTGTATCAGGAGGAGGACATTTTGAGATCTTATTTTGTGCTTTTTCTGCTTTTGATCTTGTTGAGATATTTATGTATTTATTTATTTTAGTTTTTGTGTGTTTTAGCTTGTTTTCTTACCTTTGTAAGAATGCTACATAATGATTATCAATACATATCAAGAACACAGAATCACCACAGCAACCACCTAGTGCAACCTAACAACACCCTGAAAACCACCCTGAACAATCACAGAAGAACCACTTTATAATACCCTTACAACCCCATAGTATCCTAGTTAGCACCACAAATACCATGGAAACCTTCTAGTAACACCTTAATAACCACCGAGCAACTACTCAGAACACTCTGGCAGAAACCTAGCAACTCTCTAGCTATCACTCAAATAACTACCTAATAACCACCAGTGGCATTGCACAAAAGTTTCGGCCCCTGTACATATGCAGCCTAAGTGGCCCCCTTACCCTTTAATACATCCATTACGTGTGTACAAATAACTGAATCAACATATCCTCAGGATTTGTGAAGGCCTGGCCCACGCCGGGGCCCTCATAACTTAGTTCCACTATTCCCCTCACTCTGAGGCCCCTGGGAACCACTTCACACAACTCTAGCAAAAAGGTAGCAACACCTTGACGAAGCCTGAACCGAAGGCAAAACATCTACAAGAATGTATAACAAAGCACTTCTAGATATGCAAACACCCTAGTTATCATTATAAGACCCATAGCAACTCCTTAGTAAACACCATGAATGCCCTAGCAACCACCTAGCAAAACCTGATTACCACTTTTAGAGCCTTAACAACTACATAGCAAAGACCAATAATATCCTAGCAACCACCTGGTAATTCCTGACTAACAACTTAGTAAAACCGAAGTAAACACCCAGCCCAAATATCTTTTGCTTAGTTCACATTCTTGTTTTGTTTGGTTTTTTTTTAAAGAAAATATAGCTTGTTTTACATGCTAGCGTTACGATTTTATCATGCGTACATAAAGATATGTCAAGTTTGGGTGTGTTTATAAATTTATTTCTCATCCTGTCAGAGACAACTGGCCCAACGCCTCCGCCAGTAGTTCCCCTCAGTCCCCTACCAACAGAAGTAAAAAGTTCTGTCCTTAAAGGTAACTGTTTTTAAGCATCAGTCCATCGAGTATATGTTACATTTAATTCGTCAGTATAATATTGCTGAGGAATTTTATAGTTACAGCAGATAATTATGTCTACTTTTTTTTTTTTGCTATAAAACGTAGTATTATGGCAGAGGTAGGTGTTTTGTCAGCTCAAGATGAGTGCTGTTCACTCAAATATGATCCCACTTTTCTAAACGGACAGATGTCCTACTTTACCTCTGTGTTTGAAACCCCTCTACAACTCTCCACACAGATGAAAGTCAGACTGAGAAAGTTGAACTGCTGAACCCTGTCGATCTAGCGCTTGAGTGTAACTGGACCGGTAGTCTGAACAGATTTCCAAACATAAGTGGTTACTGGAGAAAAGATGGGGATGAGATCAAGAACAGCCGTCTCACAGTGCAGTTGGAGAATGAGCAGTATAATCTCAGACGAGTGTAAGTGCTTCCTGTGGACATTATTTTATCCATTATCTTCAGAAAATGCAGGTTTACCTCACTTTTTTCTTGGTCTTTATAGTTATATGGCCCTATCCACTGTGTACTGTGTCTGATAATTCAAATACATGCATGTGTACATCCTGATTAATAAAATATTTAATAACATTTATGTATTCTTATTGTTATACAAATTAAATGTTTTTTCAATGTTCAGTTTCCCCTATGCAGCCTGAGAACTTTTATCTCCACTGTTGAATCTAAAAGGAGTGGGATGTCTCAAAACTAGTTTTTATTGGCCTGCACTGCCAGTCAATAGCTGCAGTTTGTAAAGCCCTTTTTTCTGGCAGTTTGATTTTAATTCACATTATTTAAATAAAAATAAAGTCTTAATTTACTTTACGTGAACGTAAAAAAAAAAGTTTTCTGTTAAATTATAAATAATTTGATCACATTTAATTGTAGAACAGTCAAGTTTGGATGAAAGAATCGTGCACTTCATACAGACATACATAATAACTTTTATGTAACATTAATCCTCAATTAAATATGATATGTTTTGGTATAAAACCTCTCATGTATTTTTGCTTGACAGGTTCAGGATTGACAGCGAAAAAAACCTCGGAAATTACTCGTGCGTGTTTGGAAATGAAGCGAAAAAAGATTTTATTTTGAAAGGTAGGTATCACATCCTTTCATGAGTTATATTCGTGACCACCCGCATCACGTTTCACATCCTCAGCCAGCATTTGTCTTGCCATCAGCTCATCAAGTCCTTGCTGCTTAAATGGATATCAATATTTACACTCACATGCTCAAAGGGTGCAGGATGGAGGCTATACGGTGCCATTTTCTCACCATTATATCTCGCTCTTCTCCCCATTTTCCACCAGGTCCACAGATTGGTGAGGTGCGAGATAAGCCAGTGGTCAGCTATGTGGGGGATTCTGCTGTGATTTTCTGTAAAATGGAGGAAACCAAACCAAAGCCCGACTCCTGGAAATGGTACAAAGCAAATAGGACAGAAGAAGTGAGTGCACTGCTTGCTGAGAGGCTTTTTTAATGTGGTGTTGGGTGAGATGTAATTGGTCAATGGAATAAACAGGACTGCCAGTTTGTTTCAATTTAGGGATCTAAAATTGGCAAAATACTGAGTAAGATACAACGTGTATATTCATCATTTTGTCATACGAAAGAATCCTGGGGAAATCGCCTTTTTTAAAATCCAGATCATCAATACATTTCCACTACATTCATGAGCTGCATTTCTTTCCCACCTGCGTAGGATTGGTAAATTTGAAAAGTATTTTCTTCATCATAACCCTGAGAGGATGCTCATTGCCCGTTACAAAAGATACAGCAACCACCTGATGAGAAAAGCATGGCACTGAAATGCACACATGACCTGACCCAGTGGATTGACGGGGGGGCAAGTAATAAACTGCGGGACGCCTTCTTTTGTCCTGTAGGCGCAGATTAATGTTGCTGCTGCGGAGCCTGGCCGGTATGAAATCAAAAGCAAAGATGACAACAGGAAGACCAAGCTGGTGGTGCACAACGTGACAGAGGCCGACTCCGGCTTGTATTACTGCGAAGCGGTGTACAACATCAGCACCACGATGAGCCAAATGGAGCTGAGGGTCAGTTGTGGAATGTAGCTCAGTACATTTAATTAAGTGTTGTGCTTAAGTATAATTCTGAGGTAGTTATACTTGGCTCTGGGTACTGGATTCTTTCCTGCCCCATTAAACATTTCACGACACCTCACATTTATCTTATGACCCTTTGGAGGGGCCTGACCCCCCCGGCTGGAAACCACAAAACTACACTACCTAATTATATATAAAGTCATTAAAACTATCTTGACCTCAACCAGCTACAACAATAAAAGGCTACTTTTACATTAGTGCATCAGTGTTAACAGTCTAACAATGTCAGACATGATGATAAATCATTTACAGGGCGTATTTTACTTTTTATGCTTTAATTACATTTTGCTGACAATAGTTCTGTACCTCTGTTTTCGTAAGGCTTTGAATGCGGGACTTTAACCCGTCACGGATAATTTTTTTTACATTGTTGTACTTGCACTGCTACTCGAGCAAAAGAATCTGAATACTTCCTCCACCACTGCTGAAGGTCATCTCCTTCTTGGAGCCTCTGAAGCCCTTCATAGCCATCCTGGTCGAAGTGGTCGTCCTGGTCGCCGCCATCCTGCTCTACGAGAGGAGTCAGTCCAGGAAAAAATGTGCAGCAGGTAGTAGGACATCACACGGTTGCTCTTGGTTATGTCAGCATGTACTGTATTGTACAGTGTGTTGTGTTTTAACTTGAAATTATCTGCGTTATTCTCAGGAAATGGGACAAATGCTGACCAAACAAACACACTGTGAGTACTATGAGACTGGTGCTGATTTCTCTAAAGATTTTTGCCACCATTTTCTGATAAAGTGGCATTTATAGAGGTTTATAAGCTGTAATTAATAGCGTAATAATTCATTTACTATTATTTTATGGATTATTTTGGAGCAATCAATAAAAACAGTTTTTGGGTTGCCAGATTGTGGAAAATTCTCCTTCATCACAGCATTTTGCTTGTCTCTTTAGCTCTTTAATTCAATAGGGAGACCTCTCCGGTGGACTGTTTGACCACTTATCTTCTGGAAAAGTGCTGCAGCACATGTGGACCAAAATCCAGTCACAAACAGCTTATTAACGAATTATAACCGATGCGCGATAATCTGATAATAAATAACCCTTAATAAAGCCACCAATAACAGCTTATAAACCCTTATAAATGGTGCCTTATCAGAGAAAGGCACTGATATATCTTAAAAGTTTGACGCATATACTTGTGGTTTTTTTAATGACATGAATCTTGATGCCTTCATCAGGGCACAGGGAGAAAATAATGGACCAGAGGCCGGTTCTTCAATGAGACAGCGCAAAGTTTAAAGACTCTCAAGGCTGCGGTCCAGCAGATTCAAGCCTCTTTAAAACTGTTTTGCTTACTTTCAAATGTGAATGTTAGAGCTTAAAAGCAATATTGAAACAATTATTTTGTGAATATGTCCTCTATTAGAAGTATAATATTTTAACTAAACAAAATGCAATAACCACCACTTTATAATCATTGTTTTTATTTGTACACAGTTTCCTTTTTTTACTATTTTACTATACTACTTACTATTTCACAGGACGATATGGTTTTTATTTTTAATGGACAGTTGTGTGACGATGGTTGAAAGAGCAAAGCCTTTACCTACTTTGTTTTTTTTACCACTGAGCCTTGCATATGTACTTTCACTTCCTGTTGAGAAACTAAATCCTGTGGTTGATTTCACACCTCGCTCTGCCTCTGCCATTTCTCTGTCAAGGCAGAGGAGCGTTATGTATTCAATTCAAGATCAACCACAGCTCACAGTCACTTCTGTTATTTATGCGTTATGGTTTGTGAGCGGTGCCTTACACTCTCAAAAAGCAATCAACTAACCAGTCACACTGTGCTTGCAACGACTTTTTGTCACAGAGTTTGTCCTTACAGTAATGTGTGCCTAACACTGTGCCGACGCTGCTGCGTAATACCTTAACAACATGTGTATCAAGATAGTTCATCAAATAGGCAGATGTTTGTGTGTCTTTTTCATGTCAGTGTATGGGAAGATGGTCGGAAAGGTCATATCTCCCCCTATCGTGACTTCAGTTGTGTGTCTTTAATTGTCAGTGTTGAAAGTGTGCCACTGTTTATGTCAACAAGCAGATTAAAACTATACAAATCACTATTTTTGTGTTTGTTTCAGCAACTGCCCACAAAAGACGATGACTTGCATTTTACACACTTCTGTGGACGAACCGGTGTTAGCTGACATAGATACCCATCTGGAGACAGAGCTCACTTAAAGGGCAACTTCTGTGATTTTAACATGTTTACAGACGTTGAGGGATAACTACTGCATATGTGAAAAAGTTGTGGTAAGCCTTTTGTGTTACAAAGAAGTGAATTTTCCTGAACCTCCGACTGAACTGTTGCTGTTCGAGTTGCATTTACACTGTAAAAGGTCATGCAGGAATCTTTTCGCATTTACTTAATGTCAATATACATTTTGTTAACCTCGGGTTAATTAAACTTAAAAATTCGAGTTTTTATTTTCAGACCACTTTAGAAGTCAAAAACATGAGTTCTTCTGACTTTTAGTCTTTTGACTTGAAATGTTGAGTTGAGCAAATGAGCTGCTAAAAGTTCTCTCCACTCATAAAAGGAGCGAGTGACTATGTTGCCTACGTGTTTAATGTTACAGGTATGGGTCTTACTCATAATAATGAAAACAATGAGCCGCAGTGGAGGCTACTATCGATTTCAGTCCCTACCAGCACACACTTATAAATTAACAGTCACTGGGAGCAGCCTCACATACAGTCTCTGCACTGTCACTGGTACAAAATGGCTTCCACAGCTGCAGCTGAAAGTTCTTCATATATGAAGAACTGACTCTTCAAGCTAAGAAAATGAAAATGCAAAGCAAATCTGTCTGCAATGATTACCATTGTGGCTGAACCATTGTCGATTCAACTTAATATCTTTTAGTTTTGGTCAAGTTCAGTTAACTCAGTTGTACATTTTCAAAACTCATGGAAAAACTTTGAACAAAATGATCGAACCAAAGTTCACTTAAGTCACATTTTTGAGGCAGCAGGGGAACTTACATTTCAGGTTGAAGCAACTTGAAAAGATTTAGTGTCAGCACTAGGTTTTGACAACTAGTATGGTACAAAAAAACATCATCTCTCTGGTTCTGCGGCTTTGATTTTGTCTGCTCATCATGAGTCTCACACGTTTAGGTGAAATATGTCTTATAAATGTTCAAATTTTAGTAATAAACACTGATAAACACATAAGACTGTCCATTTATAAAGCACGATTTTATTTTGGCATAAATACAGTCTGCACAATAATAATAACCAGGTATGTGTGTTTAGTATTTTTCAGTACTTTGTTCAGTTTTGAAAAATCACAAACCTGTTTAACAAAGATTAACTCTGATTTTCTGCTCTTTCAAACATTACATTTTATACAATCTGACAAAGCTTCCCCATGTCTGCCATGTTGGCTCTTTAAAAGCTCTCTCTTCATTTCCTGCATCTTCCAGCGCCGTGGAGAACAAACAGAGGCAAAGAATCACAAGAGAGGAGAGACACCTGAAGAAGTCTACGGCTGGTTGATGAGGAACTGCACCAACAGCTTGAGGACACCGTCATTCAGGCCCACCACCTCTCCGTCCTGCACTCTCTCGTACAGGGGCAGGCTCTCAGTGCCCCACAAAAGGTTTTTCCTGGGGTTGTCGGCATCTGTCTCCATGGAGAGGGCCACTGTGTTGAGCTGGTAGCAGAAGAAGGAGAAGAAACGGCCGTCGGTGATCACAGCCTGCGACACGAAAGGCCTGGTGACATCCTCGTGGTTCCAGAAACCTACAGAGTCACAGAGGGAGGGAATTAGGATTTTCTATTTCTTCTCTCTTAAGTAAGGGTCCACTTTAAACGACTCTAACATGGTTAAAATATATCAGGGTTTCTGTAGTTAATTTTAAGACCCTTTTAATACCACACAAAATGTGGTATTAAAACTGTATTATAAATCTAGGTGGTGTGACATCAGTATGTTTCTAGCAGGCACTGCGACAATAAGGTTTGATAACTAAAGATTTTTAAATAAAATGTTTAGAAACCAGGAGAATGACTGATAC
The DNA here is from genome assembly GCF_016859285.1 of Xiphias gladius. Classification (NCBI taxonomy): domain Eukaryota; kingdom Metazoa; phylum Chordata; class Actinopteri; order Istiophoriformes; family Xiphiidae; genus Xiphias; species Xiphias gladius. The sequence continues at coordinate 7,006,782 of NC_053418.1, read as the reverse complement.
CTTGAATATATAAAAAGGACAAAAGTGCATTGCCTGTTTAAAGCAAAAACCTGGTATTCGTTAGCTGTTGTTTCCTAACACCTCTACTTGGTTCCTGATGATGACTTTAAAGATATTATGACACAATATTGTATCATAAGCTGTAAAATCAACTGTGCTGTAGTACGGGATGCATCTGATGTCTCTTTTCTGAGCCAACGGACTCACCCTGGTACATGGCCTGAGCTCCTGTCCAGGCGAAGAGGCTGGCGAGGCCATTGGCTCTGAGGAAGACCTCCACCTGGTCAGACTGTTGCTGCCGAGCCATCCGGTCTCTGTGGTATCTGTCAGGAACCAGGTGGAACTGAGTGTGACCGTAGCGTGCTGGGTCTGGTAGCTTAGAACCTGTTAACGAGACCAAGAGGATGGATCAGCATCAGCGCCGTACTTTTTTCCAGGGTGATACGAATTACTTTTTCGTTACACAGACATCTTTCAGTATTCTCCATCTCTGATTGATACTAAATCTTTGATACTAAATGAAATCTCTCAGCCCAGAAACAGTTCAAAACCAAAATATACTTAGCTTACTTTCATAAAAACGACAAAGAAAAGCTTCAAATCCTCACAAAAAAAGAGGCTGGAACCATCAAATATTTGCCATTTTTGCTACCCCCCCCAAAAAAACACTTTATACTATTATTAAAATAGTTAGCCCTCATTTTTCTGTTAGTCGACAAATCGATCTGTTGATTAATCGATCAAAAGTAAATTAAGTAGCAATTAGTTTTAAACAAAAATGCAAAATATTTGAAGGTTTCAGTTTCTCAAATGTTAGAATTTGCTTATTTTTCTTGTTTTACATTACAGTGAACTGAGTATCTTTGGGTTTTATACTGTGACTTGAACAAAACAAGACATTAGATATCAGAAAATAACTGCAACCCTTTTTGATAATTTCAGTTACTAGTTACTTTGCAGAGCCATATCATTAAGAAATCAACAAAATATAATAAATAAAATAAAATTAATTTTTATAAGACTTGATTGATCCCTCGGGGGAAATTTATAAGATATCCATCAGTACTGCATATAAAGTAATTGAAATTAGCCCGGAGTTGATACAATTAGTCAGTTAATCCATTACAAAAATTAACATTATAATATATAACACTCTGAAATGGACTAATCTGCATGAGTATGTTAAGTGTATGTTAGATAAAAACGAAAAATAATCAGCAGCTATTTTAAAATTCCTAAATTGTTTCTGTCCATTTTAAGGAAAAATGCCAACATTTGATGGTTCCTGCTTGTAAAAAGCCTGAGGCTGCAGCTGTTTGTATTATTACACTGTGTTAGACCAGCGGAAACTCCAAGAGCAAAACTCCAAACCACTGCTTGTTTCCAGTGGTGCTATCTACAAAAAACAGGAAAGACGACCACCTCACAGACGGTGACTTGGAGAAAATGACGGCAGCTTAGTCTGACTGCGCAGATCCTGAGAGTTGCCTGCTGGCGCCCCCTATTGACAGGAAGAGGTAGCTGAATAATGAGAAATTCAACTTACCGGCACAGACCACGCTCGTGTTTACCCCCCCGGGACCCTGATAACAATGGGGCTTAGAGGTTAAGAGGGTTTTTTTAAGAGCATTTCTGAGAGTGCTCTTAAGTTTCTACGGAGCAAAAGAGCTTCTTAAGGTCAACCGTCTGTGCAGCTGAAGATGATGATGAATACACTTTAAAGTAAAGTGTCGGTAAATGTCTTAGTATAATGTATGTATAAGTATGTCTTAGTTTAATTATTTTTTTTTTAAATATTTAATTTTACCATTATCGCTCGTTCTACATCAAATGTCACAAACGTCAACGTTCATGATGAAGGTATAGACTTAAAATGCACAAAAACAACAAAATCTTACATAAATGATGTCGTTTTTTGGTTCCTTCTGCAGGTTCCGGGGCTTCTTAAGATGCTCTTAGCCTCCTACGAGGGTTTAGGAGCCACCTGTTAATCTACGATCCTTTCTGAGAGTGTCTTCGGTTACGATGCTTTTGGGAGATATCTCTTAAACTTACGAAGGTGCGTAAGACGGTTGTTAAGGGCGTATAAGCCTTAAGATGCTTTTCGGGACACGAGGCCCAGGATGGTCAACACGTAGAAGCTGATTAGAATGCGGTGTCTTTCATAAAAGAATATGCACAAAACATTTTCTACTCTTCTTTCGGTTACTCCAAAAATCGCGTAACCAAGATGAAGTCAGACACAGTGGATGTGACTGGTGTCTTGTGGCTTTGTTACCTGTGAAGATATTGTTGGCATACTGTCGCCTGAACAGAGGCATCACGTTGGGAGCTAATGTGATCTCTGGAACTTCAGCTGCATAGGAGGCCTCCAGCGGGGTAAACTAGGAGAAATTTAAAACGACAGAAAGTTATTAGTTATTTTATAGCATCTTTTAGTGTCTTTCTGTCTAAATGATTTATGGCCTTCAACAGCATGCACTGATTTTCTCCAGTTCGGTAGGTTTGTCATGTATGAATACATAGTATATAAAACACTACGCAACACCCACAGGCCCAATAAGGACTTTCCTCTCAAAGCTTTAAAATGAAAATGCCATGGGATATTTTCATGTGTTGCTCTATATCTTTTTAATACACAAACTCCACGGTGTGAAAACTGTCAGTACCTGCGGCAGTTGTTGAGTGATCCTAATCTGACAGTACGGGTGGTCGTCAATCTGGAACCTGGTTGGCTCTAGTCGGCCTCTCCGGTGCCCCTTTGGGATGATTCTCTGTCCTCTTCTCCAATAAAAGTTTACTTGGGGATTAATATCTGATAAAGAAAATAAACATCATATATAACAGTCTGAAATGGGCCAATTTTTAAGTGTATGTTGGGGGCTGACTAACTTCTATTTTCATAATAAATGAATCTGCCAAATATTATCTCATTGAATTGTCAGTACAGAGTCAAAAATGTCCGTCCTATGCTCTCAGAGTCCAAGGTTATGTCTGCAAAGGTCTTTGTCTTTTTTTTGTCCGACCAACAGTCCAAAACCAAAAAATATTCAGTTCACTGTGATATAAAAACAGAAAAAAGCATCAAATCCTCACATTTGAGAAGCTGAAACCAGCAAAGGTTTTACATTCTTGCTTTAAAAAAAAAAAATTAAAAATTACCAGAACAATTATTTGACTATCAAAATAGTTCACGGTTAATTTATTAACCCTGAACTAATCATTGCGACTCTAGGAAAGATAAGACTTGACCGATTGCTGGGGAAAGATATAAAGTGACTGAAATTCGCCCCACATTTACCTGCTGCAACATTAATGCATAAATAGTTGTAATACGGTAATATATGTCATTCTGAGCCGGCCATTCTGCATAGTAAGTATTTATACTTTTGGTACTTTAAGTATATGTTAGGGCTGAAGGTAACAATTATTTTTCATTATTTTCTCAATGAATGGATTAATTGTTTAGCCTTAACAGTAACCAGTGAAAAATGTTCATTTCAGAACTCATTTCAAGTTCTCAGAGTCAAAGATAATATCTTCAAATGTCTTGTTTTGTCTGACCAACTGTCCAAAATGGAAAAAGATGAAGTTTACTGTGAAACAAAACAGAAGATTCATATTTGAGAGGCTTAAAATAGCTATTTTTTTGGCATTTCTGCTTAATCAATTCCAAAAATAGTTGCTAATTACTTTTTCTCCCAACTGACTAATCGAGTAATCATTTCTGATGCTGATACTTTTGTACTTTTACTCAAGCAGCATTCTGAATGCAGGACTTTTACTTGTAACTGAGTATTTCTTCAATGTGGTATTGCTATTTTTACTTCGGTAGAGGATGTGAGTACTTCTTCCACCACTGATCATCCATACCTAGACTGGAGAGGAGGAGTAGTGGGTTGTATCTGGCCAGACTGTAGGTGAGTCCGGTCACCAGGTTTCTCAGAACAGGTCCGAATCTCATCTCCTGTTCTCGGTACAGGAAAGGTTTGCGTTTCTTTATTTGCCAGTGCTCCTGTAAAATCACACGGGTGACCAAGGAGCGGATGTCCGCGAACGCATCATCTTCAATCCCCGGCACTGCAGTTTTAGCTGCGGCCGACGGCGAGCCCTCCTCCCCGGCGGTCTTCTCCGGGCCCAGCGTAAATTTCTCGGGCAGTCCCGGGATATACGCGGTCTTGGTGAAGTGCTGGTACCATCTGTCTGCGTTCCGGGCGAACGTCTGCGGGCAAACCACGAATTTCTCCCGCTGGATCCGAGTGATGAGGGACAGCTTCTCCTCCACCGGGGAGGCACATATCTTTTTCACCTGCTCCTCAACCTGCCGCAGCCGGGCTGATTTGCTTTTAGCCGTGAGAGATGGGACGATGGGGGGGTACGCGGGCTCCTTGGCCGCAGCCTCGGTGTGAACGAGCTTTTGGTGTCTGAGCAGAGGCAGCTTTTTGGGTAACAGCAAGGGCAGCCGTGTGCGGGCCGCCATGTTTCTGCCTCTTCTTCTGTTGCGTTGACCTGACACAAGAACTAGCGGTCTGCCACAACAGCGCCCCTACTGTCCGGAACGGGACAATAAAAATATATTCAACCGTATTTTATTTCTTTAAAGAGCTTCCCCTATATAGGTACTGATAAAAGTTAAACTAAGTATTCTAGTTGATTTCAGTTTAAGTCCATATTATATGATTTACTAATGATAGCCCCGTGTTTAGCATCGGTGACCGTTAGCACTCTTGAACGACTCTTGCAGCCGTAAAAAAAAAAAAAAAAATGCTCCCTTTGGAGACACTCAAAATGTCGTAAGTTTGAAATGTTCAAATATTATCATGACGGTAATAAGATTTGGAGAGGCTAAATGCACACTGCCGGGCTTAATATGTGTTGACATTGAACACTGAAGTCAGGTGTAACTACTGATTGGGGGGAAAAGGCAACTTTTTGGACAGTAAATTGCACAGTATTTGAGTTTCGCACCCGAGGCGCATTTTTACGTCTGATCCCAACATTGTTAATTAAATTACCCCTGTATAAATCGATTCCTGATCAAACTAGAACTCCGTACTTCTCTAACGGTGTGTCATTTCTCAGCAAGACTACTTGTAAACGGAGACACGTCGCATTCACGATTCGATTCGGGACCGGCTGAGTAAACGTTACGGGTGGGTACGTGAAGGCAACGTCAACTTGGTGCGTTGGGTGCAGAGTTTTGGTTCGAGATCAAGGTCTTTAGACTGCGGAGGCCTGTGTGAAAAAAAAATCGAGATAAACCCCGAAATCTTTAGTGCGGAAAACTGTAATAGTCGGCTAGGTAGCTATGTATTTTCGTCGGATTTTGCGGACACAGTTCGTCGGGACCGGAACGGCCCACCTCAACCGTTTGCACCGTGTTTGTCGAGTCGAGGTAGCTGCTCCAGGAACACACACTCTTGTTGTCATTCTCATAAACATTTTGTTTTCTCTAGCTGTAGCAGAGAACTCGGGCAACACCCGTCCTTGCCATCCCCGGTGGTGGCTGTGGTTGAAACCCGCAGTGCCCCGCCACCAGGAGGTTTGGTTTATTGTGGCCCTCGGGCCATGTTGTGATACGTTTCTGTTCGCATGCTAGCAGCGGTTACCAGCCCCGGGGCTTTTCATTTGGCTCTTGTCTCGTGTGTCGCACCGACCCGCAGAGACCGCTGTGCACCAAAAGCGACGAGGTGAGGCTGGCGGAGGAGGCCAGCAAGAAGTACGGCTCCCCGGCGCCAACCATCTTCTCCAAAGTGATCGACAAAAGCATCCCCGCAGATATCATTTATGAAGATGACAAGGTAGACATCGCGCCACACAGCATCTCCAAAACATGTGTCTGGGGATGGTTATCTCTGTTGGCCTATTCCACGTGGAGTCTAGAGATAAAGTAGCACGTACCAGTTGATAATGTGTGTGTATATATATATAATATATATATATAGATTTTTTATTTTTTTTTTAAAGAGTGAAAAGAAGTAGCAAACAGACATTAAAAATTAGCCTTTGTTCAAATGTTAATGCACTGTTGCTTTTTATTGAATGAAATTAGAACACAGGAAAAAAAAAAAAAAAAAGATTAACTGTGGCATGTACAAAATTTTGGGCACCATTATACTTGAATGGTAATTGTCTGACTCTTCAAACCTTGTGGTAACACTCAGCAACCAATGGGCTTCTCTTACCAACGGACTGAGGATCTGGAGAAACTAAGCTAATAGATGCCTGCAGAGCAGGGATTTTAAAAGATATCTAAGCGCTTCCAGCTTGAAATTTCCACCGTCTGACATGTCATTAAGAAATGGCAGTTAAGCGTAACTGTGTAAGTCAAGACAAGATCTAGAAAAGCACGAGAATTTTCAGATAAAACTGCACGTCTGCCGAGCAGAGAGACAAAGCAAAACCCCCATGGGGGACAATAAAAGTAACCTTGGCCCTGACACTTGAGTGGCAGTGCATTGATCCGCTGTGCAGCCTTGATGCACGTACAAAGGTTCACACGGAAGGGTCATCGGCAGGGGGAAACCTTACCTGCGACTTCAGCCGGTCAGGCATCAAGTCAGTGTCTGTGGTATGGAAAGCAACATCCGGACAAGCCGGATTCGTTTTGGAAACAAGTGCCGTGGACGGATGGAGTTAAAACTGAGCTCTTTGGCCACAATCACCAAAAGAGCAGCATTTGATGAAAAGAACACTTTGAGGCTGCGTGAGGCTGGAAATGTTCTGCTTGAAGTGGCACAGGAAACATTGCACAGAGGGAAGAATGGATTCCACTAAATATCAGATTTTGGTTGCAAATGTCCTGCACTCAGTTAAGAGAGTGACAGTGAAAAGCGGCTGATGCGTACAACAGGACAATGACCCGAAGCGGACCTCAACATCCACCAGTAACTAATTCATGAAACACAAAATTAAAGCTTTCGGAACGCCCTCGCAGTCCCCCGACTTTAACATCATTGAAAACCTGTGGGTAGATCTTAAACATGCTGAGTGTGCAAGACAGCCTAAAAATATCATAACTTTCAGTGATCTGCAGGAAGAGTGGGTGAAAATACTTAATAAACTGCTACGAAACATATTTTCACACTGTAGTACCTGCCAAAGGTCGGGGTTACCAAGTACTGTCTTAGTAGGGCGTCCTAACTTTTGCACGTCACGACTACAGTTTAATTTTTTTTCTACTTATTAATTTAATGAAATAAAAAGCATCGGTGCATAAATGTTTGAAGAAAGACTAATTTTTAATGTCCGTATGCTGCAGGGGTTATATTTTACTTAAAAAATCAACAGAAAAGTAATTTGCCCACGGGCGCCCGCTAACGTTTTGCATACAACTCTAACGCCTGTTATATGTTTTTGTGTGTGTGTGTGTGTGTGTGTGTGTGTGTGTGTGTTTTTCAGTGCTTGGCGTTCAGGGATATCACCCCGCAGGCCCCTGTTCATTTCCTGGTCATTCCAAGGGTCCCGATTCCCAGAATAAGTGAGGCCAAAGATGATGATGCTGAGGTAGGTTGGTCCCCAAACTGTCGCACCGTTTGAGGAAAAAATCCTTGGAAGCGCACGGAAGCACACCATAGTCCGGAATATAATTGTATGTTGCATTAAGTGTCCCTTAATTGAAACTAAGGGGCCTAGCACTATCCAATTAGAATATAGCCCCAGACCAGAAGTAGACAAATATACAGTATGCCACCAGGTATGTCAACATACTTTAGGCCATACAGCGATGTGTACGTACAGCACTTTTTTTTTTTAGTTTGCCTGATTAGCATTTCTGTGAACTGTGCGAGGGCTGTTTTTAAAAACCCTGAAACAAACACTGTCAACTCCACACAGCGAGACCCCAGCTTACCCCCAGGTTCAAACCCAGCACCAGCTGTTGCAGGCGTAAAATCTCTTTGCGGTCACTGTCGCCTTACGCTAGCTTCGGCACGTATTCACACCGAGCGGAGGAACAAGGACAAATCGTTGCCTCAACTTGAAGGATATGGCCTGATCCATCCAACCACCAGGGCTCAGGTCCAACGAACCCGAGTTTGTGCCACTCGTATAAACATACACTCGAGTGTCTGAGCTAACTGTAGTTTTTTTTTCTAAAAGCTAATTAACTGAGGATGTTTGAAAACCTAGAGAGTTGTTTCAAAATACTCACTGCTGCCCTGACATAGTTATATGTCATATTCATATTTAAAGAATCCTTAAAGACTCTTCTCACCATCTAGATGAAAAAATATTTTGTCTGCTGCACGGAAAATACATTTTTTTATTTTTAACCTGTTTGCGTAGTTTCAAATCTCTTTTCTATCCATCCAGCCTTCTTTGTTTTGATTCAGAAACAACTCGGAAAACAAGTTAAAAATCCTTTTTATCATTCAGTGGATGGAATATTATTTCATTCAGATGGTTAGAAGAGTCCTTTGGGATTCTAGAGATACCTTCAGAACAACGCGTTTTTAAACAACCCTCGGGTTATTTTTAAGCATCGCTGGTTTATTCATTTTTAAAAAGTTCCCCCATGTCCAGTCGCACTCAAAATTTAAATCTTAGCCATAACTGCTACATTGCCAGCACAGCCGTAATTGAGTAATGAGTGACGACATAATGTGCACACTTCCAATGAAAATCACGTCTTGAGCTTTTCTTTTTTCTCCCCCCCCCCCCCCCCCAACTTCCAGCTCTTAGGACATTTGTTGATCGTCGCCAAAAATGTGGCAAAGCGGGAATCTCTAGATGAAGGATACAGAGTGGGTAAGTTATTTGGTTGATAACAGTTACCGGTGTGCAGTCATTCATGTGAAAATATAGGCTGTTTATTTACTTCCACATTGAATTGTTCCACAGTGATCAACAATGGAAAGCACGGCGCCCAGTCAGTTTACCACCTTCACATCCACGTCCTGGGAGGAAGACAGATGACATGGCCACCCGGATAATGGTGTCGTGTGTGTGTGTGTGTGTGTGTGTGTGTGTGCTAATTGGTCTCTCAGCTAAGGCTACTTTCACGTGTTTAATGCGATGAGTGTAACACGATATATATATGATGGGTGCAGTTAATCCAGAGGTTTGTACTCTCGTCCCACTCCCTGAACACAAAATTTGAAATGTAAATATGTTGATCTTAACAAATGTAAAAATCAGTTGTAAAAATGAAGAGTAAAGACATTATGTTTGATATGGCTGCAAATAAAGACACTGTGGCTCAAATGGAAAGCGGAAAACCCAACTCAGTTCTTTTTTTCTTCAACTACTACTTGTACGAGTTACAAAATACAATGAGAAGTTGAAACCAGACATCAGTAGTCAGATAATATCAAGGTCAGTGGGTTTCTTTTCAGAAAAAACAGATCTGACATCTTCTCTTCATGCTCGTGTTGCATTACATTTTCAGATCAAATTATCACGTGTAGAGAAAAAGGAGGAATTCCCACATGGGAAGCAAGTGTGAGCTTTGAAAATAGGTGAATGTGAAAATACACCTCTTTTTTTAATTGTTATTATTTATTTACAGCAGTAACACGCTTATGTTAGTAAATGTATTTTTTTTTTCAAAATAAATGCTCTACAGAATATCTGAGAATTTTGGAAAAAATTACTAAGCACAAAAAGTTGCTATATTTGTTTCTGATTTACTTCAGTATTTACTGTATTTACTTCAGTAACATGCAATCTAAAATATTAAGCTACCACTCTGATAAAGAAACATTTATACAGGGGTTTTAAGCTATAATTAAAGGCTCTATTAATGGTTAATACATCATTTACTAATGCTTTATAGATTTGTGATAAGCCATTGATAAGAACAACTTTTAGGTTGCCAGGTTGTGGAAAATCCTCCCCCCAGTATGATCTTTTTAGCTCTTTGATTCATGAGGGAAAAGTGTTGCAGGCCATCTGGACCAAAATCCTTTTATCAGCTGCAGACTTAGTATGGTATCACTCTTTATTAACTTTTATTCTGTGGGTTGACTAGCTGGTGATATATGTGCAAAACTTGACGAAAACCTAATCAACTGAAGAGCTGGAAAGGCAGAAGTGTCATGCTGGAGAGGATTTTTAACCCAAAAGTTATTCCTTATTAATGGATTATAATTGATCTATACATTTTAGTAGATATAAATATTGGTAAATGGTGTATTAACCACTAATAAATCCATTAATTTCAGCGTATAAACCCTTTATAAATGGTGCCTTATCAGAGAGTGGTACACACTGGGAACCCAGTTTTACGGCACACAATGTAATATTCATTACCTACGGCAGCTTTTAAAATTTTCTTGCATGTAGTGCTGGCACTGATGAATCCCCTCACTAATCATTCACAACCTCCACAAATACACCATGTGCCCCGATATTAGCAGTGAGGGTCGGAGTCGGAAGGGACGTGGTGTGACTGGGTGGTGTGATTCAGTGACCCTAGTGCCTGAGAGCAAGGTTACTGTGTCATTCGAGAGCGGAGGGCTGAACTTTCCTCTATATTTACTTACAAAACAATGTCCACTTCCTCGTACAGGGCTGTCAGACAGACATGGCTGTGAGGTACACTCGGGTCAGACGGAAGGAGGGGACAAGGCCCGTGTTAATGACACCGAAGCGAGTACAGAGAATAGTCGGATTTTTGAAGATTTTAAACTGCTTCTATGAAGCGCACTGGCAAAATGATTGCAGGTATAAAATAAAAAATCACTGTTCCTCACTGATCTCCCTTATGCACTTCAAACAAATCCCAAAAAGACAGACACAGGTAGAGAGGAGAGTTTTTAAGAAAACTGAGACCCTGTGGAGGTGTCACCAACACAATGATCAGAAAAAAACTCCCGATATTTTGGGTATGTTAGCGTGGATTGCCAGCCTCTTGACTTTTCACTCCAGATATGTCTGTCTGATTTAAAAAGCCGGAGTTGCACAAGTTTTGTTCAGCTGTTGAATACGTTTTTTTTTATGGGTCAAAGTCTCATGTATCCACATAAACCTGAGAGAACTTATCTAGTTTTATCATTATTTCTTCTGACAGGCCTGGTCATGCATATCTGATAATGACAGTCCTCATTACACGGAAAGTCTCAATAACAAACAACCACTCGCATTGCTTTATAGTATCCTTATCTTTTGTACCATTAAATGATTGGGATTGTCTCCAGCGCTAACGGTTGCCAGCTTACTATAATGAATATAAATACAGCCTGTTTCCAGCAGCTGCAGACTGTCTGTGTGTCAGGTTCCTGGTCTTCTTCACCTTGAGGAGCCCCAACCTTTGGTCACTTTTGTTGGTGGCTCTTTTAACTGCCCGTCACGGCCCCAGCTGCAGGTGTTCAGAGGATTGGATTTCTTCAGGGGGGCAACAGTCGAGTGCCCGCGAAGGGTAAAGGTGGATCCGGGTCTGTCCTGCGCCTGACCGCTCCTGCCAACTAGATGCCATTCCGCTCTGTCACCGGACAAGGTAGGCTGTCATTCACATTTACCACTTAATGCCTTTTGATGTTTAAGTGTGTGAAGTGTGAAGGACTTCCACTCCAAGTTACACATAGAAAATCTTCGTTTACTGACACGTGACAGCTCTTTTTTTTAACTTGCAGAACACAATGAATTATTTCAAGTTTAATTTAAGATTTTAAGACTGACTAAACTACACCACCGTGCACCCTGCTGGAGTCTTTGCCATGTTGACAGAAGCAAACCGAATTCACCAGCCCTTGGGGATGTTCTGTATGGTAAATATATTTTAGACGGACACATGACTGAGAGATGAATAAAGCCCCATATGGTATGAGCAGGGACGGTGTTTCTTTAAGCCCCTGCGCCACAGTGAATGGCTCTAGTTAAAAGCTAAACAAACAGCTGCAAACATGACTTCTCTTCTCCTGGACCTCATCTTTACATACTGAGACTAATCATCTGTAACTGCGCTGGATTTTCAGTTTTTCCCTATGGGACCTATGGGACTCCTGAACTCCTGTTTTTTTTTTTTTTTTTCTACTTCCAATTTAATGCACGGTTATTTTTCAAAAAGACACATCTCCTTTCTGGGTAATTTACAAATCCAAGTCAATAATGAGACTGAAATCTACTTTTTGTGCGCTGTGTAATTTGCATAATCCAGAGCAAGGAACGTTGCCGTTGCCACTTCACATTACCACACTGTAGTTTTGTAAGTCGTATGAACTTTGGTCCACAGAAATCTTGACCAAAGTTCTCTTAACAACCAGAGATCAGCCAGAGGTTCTTCTGGTTTGACAGATCTTAATCTGTTTCGATTTTATTACAAATGTAGCTTTACATTTGTCAGTCAATGTGTCACTAATTAGTTTTGCTTCGTTTATTACTTTTGACAGGGGACTTCACTGAGGACATACTGTGTGTGTGAATATTTGAATTGCTCTCAATGTTCCAAAATGTAAACACTGGATGCCATTATTTCACCGTCTGCGGCACAGACGCGAGAGAATGGATCCGAGGACAGTAGTTGAGTTGACAATATTTACATTTTATATAATATCTGAAACCTTGCTTAGGGCCTTTTGTTAACTTTAGTGATGAGAGACATTCAGCGTATTCTGCTTCAAAGTGTGGTTTTTTTGATGAAAGCTTTTTCGCAGTTGCAGGCAAAGAGTATAAATAGTGCTTACAGATGTCCCAACTCTTTCTGGCACAATATTCACAGTTTCAACATTTAGACCACTGCCGTACGTGATTCCTGGCATTGGTGGTCATTGGCTCTGACCTGTTGCAATGACTTAAGTGAATGTCAGACTGGTATAAATAAGCAGAGCGGTGCAGTTTCATCCTCGGTGATCTTATCTGTGTGGAGTGTCCTCGGTGGAGGACGTCTAAAGTGTTTTAATGCTAATTTTACTACACGTCCGTTGAAGATAGTCTTCTCTGTTTCTAGCAAATACGAGATGAGTGTTCAAGGAGATTCGGTTATGAGCAACGGTGCTGCAGTCATGGGTGGTAATCCTGAGAGGTATGTAAAACGATGCATGCGCACGTTGAAACTTTAACCAGTTTGAAGGTGATTCTCATGAAGATTTGATCCACTTAGGGTGACTTGATTTTAAACTATCTATCTAAAAATGATGTTAATGCAATACCAGATATCAGTTCTCATTCATAACCTCCAAATGGCTTTCACAGCACCCCTTCCCAAAGGGCACAGACTCTGTCAGGCCCCACAAAATTAAAGACCCTCTCCACTCTCATCCTCAACGGAGAAATCCCCACAGCCGAGCTCGGCCCAACATCAGCTTCAGAGAGCCGGGAGACTCATCCTTCCAGTGCCACCGAGGCACTGGCCAAAGCTCCCGGATCTCCCGAGCTGGAGGAAGCTACTGAAGGACTTTCGCCAGGTAAGAGTCTGAGTGTAATGTGAGGAGAGAGGAGCTGATCTGACACGAAAAACTATTTGAGATCGAAATGCTTCATTGTAGAGCACAGTGATTTCCGACTGTGACTCCAGGGGTCGCAAGAAAAATTGGAGGGATTGTGAGATTAACGAGACAAGAAATAAGAAAAATAAATAAAATACATGTTGCTGCTCCACAAATACTGTTTATTTACTGTTTATTTTTTCTAACTTGTTTTCTAATGTGAAAGTCTGGATAGTTTTACCTCTTCAGGCGTCTAAAAACTATTCAAATGATACAATCAGAGAAGGCAGCATAACTTTTTAGCTGAACACGTAGAAACATACAGAATGCAACCTGTAAACAAAGGTCAAAACCCAAAGGAAGCCAGTGTATTTATTAGCAGGTGCTTGAAGGGTAAAGTTTGCAAAATACTTATGAAGTATATTAAATCAGCGGGATTTTCAAGGTAACAAATGAAAAATTTGCAAAGCTCTTTGCAACAATAAAATACATAACAGCAAAAGACAATCTTCAATGGAGTGATTGTTAGACGAAGCAAGGTTTTAAAATGGGTTTGAGAAAAGAACACCCCCTCGTTCTTAGCTACGGGTTCGGCGTTAAGATGGAGCAAATTAACAATTATTTTGCACTCGATGTCACTAGGAGTTTAAAAGGGAAGTATTTCTGCGTGTCATGCGAGCATCGTGTGCGCGTGGATAATACGACCAAGATAAATGAAATTGGGCAAAATAGAATTATACCGGGGAGAAAGGGCAGGAAAGCGGATAGCAGATAGTTAGTTAGATAGTTCAGAAGAAGAGTGTGCTATTTACAACAAAAAAAAAAACGATCTGAAAAGCCCTGTGGGATTTTTTAGATGCAGTAAAGAGGCCGTTGAGTAAGAATCACATGATTTACTGTAATGTCAAATGATGCACCAACAGCTTAATAAAACAGAAGTTGTTTGCAAAACTGCATCAATTGACATTTCATCGGTTGCCTTTCTGAAAACAGTTGCAGCTCTGTGAAGTTTTTTTTTTAGAGATTAGACTTAATTTAATTCACATCCTTACAGCCACATGCCTCGCTGTGAAGAGAAAAATGCACCTGAGGTCAAACAACTCTAACAATAGATAAAATGATCAGGAGTAAAGTGTTGGGAACATGCTTTACGAGTTTTTTAGGAAACTGACAGACACTTTAAATACCAATTAAATACAGTTAAAAAAAGAATAAAAAATCAAATAACAGGAGGGAGTTTTAGCAAGGTCTATGTGCATTTTTGGAAAACGATCACAGCAGTATTTTGTCTGTGTTCTTTTATGCATCAATCCAGTAACTCAACTCTACTTTGCCTTCAAACCGTGTTACTTCTCCTAACCAAACCTGATTGGTAGGTAGGCATGGATGTTCCAGAGCTTCCTGTTTTGTATCAGGTAACAACACAGCCTTCCCCTGTTCTCTGCAAATCATGTTGCTCCGAGACAGCGGGTGTAACACACCCACAGGGCTAGTCCCTGCATTCCTCGCCTACACCTGACTCTTCTTCTAAAGGGCGAGCTTGCCGCGTCTTGGTGTCGTGTTGTTGTCTTCTGCATTCGGCTTGTCAATAATGGCGGGTAAATGCGGCTGCCCCTGTTGTCCCAAAACAGAAGAGCCCAAGACAGTTCCCCTGTCGACGGCCAATTCGGCAACAACTCTGGCCCCTGCTGACCAGCTATGGAGCGACAGCAGAGACAAGGCAGTCAGGCTGAGGATGGAGGGCTCAGGTCTGGCCTCGGTGACTCCCATCACCATCCATCAGATGTTCTTGGAGACGGTGGAGAGCTACGGGGACTCTCCTGCCTTGGTTTCCAAAAAAGAGGGCGAGTGGGTGACCCTGACATGGAGGCAATACTACGAGCAGTGTCGGGCGGCTGCTAAAAGTTTTCTCAAGGTTTGTTTGCAAATTGACTCGTTCTGCATATATTGTACAAAAGACTAAAGACTACTGCCGTGTGCTTGAAATATAGTGCAACCAGGAAGTATTTGGGCAATAACTTCTGTTGTCTCCACATCAGGACATTGAATTTGAATGAAACATTGACAGTGAGATTACGGTGCTTGCTTTTTGCTTTAATATAAGGTAATTTCGTGTCAAAAATGTAGGAACTGTAGCCTTTTTTTATACTCACTGTACTGCATTACAAAGTCAGAGAGCAGTAATTACAGAAACAGTGCAGCTGAGAAAAAATGGTTTGAAGATTGAAGGCTCTTAGCAGGGCTAGTTTATCCGATGTTCCTTTTTCTCTCAATAATGGTTTAGCTATTGTATTATTTACGCGGAATAAAAAAAACTCGTCCACCAAGATTTTTCAATTCAAAGAAACGGGGGATAAGTGGGCACCTCTGTTTTCTACTTCCCAATTTACACCCTCTCCCACTGTAATCTCCTCGGAGAGAGAACGGGCTGCTGAAAACTAACACTCGGGCGTGTGAAATTCACAGCTTGTGTTACGTCTCCTGTTTCACGGCCATGTTCACGTCTCATGAGGCGGAGTAGCTTTTGAAACGAGATGTGGGTCAAAAGTAATGGAGGCAATGTGCTGCTGTGTCATTAAAGATGCATGTTCTTTTTTTTATAAACAAAAACAACAACAACAACAACAACAACAACCCTTTGTCTATTTTTAGCTGGGACTGGAGCGTTACCATGGTGTGGGGATTTTGGGATTCAACTCCCCGGAGTGGTTCATCTCAGACATCGGCTGCATCTTGGCTGGGTAAGATCTGGTTTAAGGAACTGAGGTAGATAAGATTACTTACAGACCTTGCCATCCACTTTTGTACTTGATATAACATTATTATTGTCTCACTTGACACTGCAGATTTATCTCTGTCCACGCTTATCTCAGAGTCTGTCTCTGTGTCTCCTGTGTCTCTGCCCACACCTGTTTGGGCTGTACCAGTTTAAAGTCTCAGGAAACCTAATGTCGGTGTTGCTGTTGCCTCACTGCTCTCTGCAAAACTATGGTGACAGCAAATAGTACCTTTGGTATTGTTTGGTATCCAACACTCAAAGACCTAAATTTAAGGTACAAGAAGGATGCTTTAACAGCTTGTTTTGCAACTTTCATTTCTGGAGAAGATCCCGTAAAACAAATGTATCAGCTTAAGTCATTAATGCAGAAACTGTGTTTTCTCTGTTCTGGCTGTTGATGTTTTGAGGTGTTTTTGAGATATTGTTTGGAAAACTATTTAAAAGCATTGGATTCAGTTCCCTTAGAAGGTGTTAAAAAGTCATTTACCAAAGCCTCTTGGCAGCTGTAGGCAGTAATGTTAGCTCTAAAATGTATCTGTATGTGATTGCGAGCTGCCAGGAGACCTTATATACAAAGAAACTAAGAGTGAGGCTGGTGTGAGAGTAGATTGTGCTGCAAGAGGCTGTCGGATCCCTGAAATTGATCAATGAATCATTTTTAATTGGGTAATCCATGCATCAATTTTTTACTGCTTATCCACGTCCAACTAAATTATATCAGTAGGATTTATTCTTATACTGTGTACTGCTAAGATTTTTTACTATTGAAAAATGGGATATAATAATAAAGAAAAAAAATAAACACTGGCTTCAGTAATTTCTGCTCAGGCAAAAGAAATAGTATGTAATTATTAGCCAATTTGTAATACAGAAGAATGAACAAAATCCACAGAGAATCATGCAAGGAAATGTGTGGATTCAACTGAGCTTTTTATTCTCCTGCATCTGATTTGTGCCACAGCGGTCTGGCAACCGGCATTTACACGACCAACTCGCCCGAGGCGTGTCAGTATGTGGCTGCCAACTGTGAGGCCAACGTCCTGGTTGTGGAGAACCAGAAACAGCTTGAGAAGATCCTGCAGGTCAGGACCTTTGTCACAGCACCGGTGCCTTAGTGGGCCTTGGAGTAACTATCTGCAGAGATGGAACAACAACAACAACAACAAAAATCTGTCCTGATATGCCTTTGTTTAATTTGTCTTTCCCAACAGGTTAAAGATCAGCTGCCTCATCTTAAGGCCATTGTCCAGTATAAAGGCGAGCTGCTGCAAAAAGCCCCATTCCTGTATACAGTATGTTTGTCATAAAAATATTTACTAAACAGATGAGTCACATGGTTGTAAAACATCTGATAGAATGTATATTGCACCATTTTAGCTGTTTAAATCAAAATTGTTAACTTTCTTCCTTGTGGTATAAAAACTGCGATTAGATAAATGTGACTGAACTACACAGCTTGCATTTTCGTACAGCTGAGTCCGGGTTTGGACGAACCTTTTTGAACATGATCTCTGTATTTCTGTAGTGGGCAGAGTTCATGAAGCTGGGAGAGGAGGTGCCCAACGAGCAGCTGAACGCTGTGATTGACAGTCTTCGGGCCAACGAGTGCTGTACACTCATCTACACCTCGGGGACCACTGGCAACCCTAAAGGAGTCATGCTGAGCCATGACAATGTGAGTTATCTAGACAAGAGACTTCCCTTTTCTTAGCTTTTATTGTTTTTCGACTTTTAAATGTTATTCCTTCCTAGGGCTGAAGCAGTTATTTCTACCACACCAATGAATCATTTCGTTTATTAAAAAGTCAAAGAAACTGTCCCAAATGTGAAAGAGATTGTGATTGAAGGAAAATAAAATAGATGATAAATAAATGGTGATATATAATGATATGTTGGTATATTACCTGGTACTACCAGAAGAGTTGACATGTACATGTATGTAAAAAGAAATAACCATGCAGTTTCGTACGGTCCATACTCTCCCAAGCTATGTTGGAGCAATGTATATATGGGTAAATAATGGGGTAATATAAGCATAAGCATAATGTAGCTATGAAATTAAGCATTTATCATGTTTTGCCATTAATTCCTAAAGTTTTTTGATATTTTATGATGTTTTAAATGAAATCATATTATTATGTGCTTTCCAGTTCAAGTTATTATCTATACATACTCATCATGTTGAAGTGACTCTCTCCAAAAGCACGTTATCTGTACAAATGTTTATGGATTTGTTTTCTGAGTTGGGCTCAAGTAAAATGACACAGGTTTTCTTGACATTAAGTGAAAAACGTGACCGCTTGCTTTGACGACCGATTCTCCTCAAATGGAAAAAGCTTTCGCCACCATCTCATAAAGACACACATCAAACAGCCAAACCACACCACCGTTGGCTCAACTGGAAAGTTTTATAAGATCTGACAACCTTTTCTGCCCTTTTTTCAAAATGTCTTTTTGTCACTGTGTTGTGCAAGTGTGGGACGGATGTAGGCTGAAGGGGATGTTGGTGTGCAAGTCTGTGTGAGCAGTTTGTTTGACGATTTGTGCTATGAAAATGCAAGAAAAATACTAGAAGAAAAAAACTCTCTGACGACTCCTCTCCCGCTTTTTAATTTGCAGCTGACATGGACAGCACGTACAGCGTCTACCTTGGTAGATTATTCCTACGCTGCAGAGGTTGTGGTTAGTTACCTACCACTCAGCCACGTGGCAGCCCAGATGTTCGACATGTGGATCGTTATGATTTTTGCCGGAGCCATCTACTTTGCAGAACCAGATGCCCTCAAGGTAAGGCTGTCTGCTGTGGCTGGAACTGATAACGAAGGATTCCTGCCTTGAATATAATCCTCATACATTGTTCCAGGGCTCCTTAGGAACCACTCTGAAAGAGGCTCGCCCCACTTACTTCATGGGGGTCCCTCGAGTGTGGGAGAAGATGCAGGAGAAGATGAGAACCGTCGGTGCCAAGGCATCCCCGATGAGGAAGCGAGTGGCGGACTGGGCCAAGTCCATAGGCCTGCAGTACAACTACAGTGCCATGAACGGGTGAGACAGCAGCAGGGATCCTTTGCTAGAATTCAGGAAGAACAAGTGTCAGGTGTTACTGCGGTTTGTTAACAACACCCCTTTTTATCCAGCGGTGATATATGATACTACAGATTTTCTCTATATTATTGTCTGCTCAAGGCACCATGCTGTCTAACTATTAACACACTTTAGCACATACAGATGTTACAAATGAATGTATACAAATGCTCATTGTAAGACATTGTCTAAATCACTTATATATTATATATTATACATCATAATGCTCTTTTAAAACATGAGACAAGCTGTCCTCAGACAATGGCATGACAATCATCCCAATCAAATCAGTGATCTTATAAACAGATGCACCATTGGAGCACTCTGGCAGCTGAATGGTCACAGCACATTGCATGAAGCATGTACTAATGTATAATAAAAAAAATGTTCACCTGCAATATAGCTGACATTTCTAGTCAGGTCAAAGATTCTGATGGGTCACAGAATACGTCGTAACACCTGTTGTCTTGTAAATTATTATTATTATTATTAGATCTTTACTCGTCATAACGAGATCATAAGATAGTAAGTCATAATTATGAGATACAGCGTCCAATTTATTCTTATTTTTGGCGAATGCAATGTGCTTCCATATACACCAAAGTTTTTGGACAAATTTAAATTTTGACCTGATGATGACACTGGATGTAAAGTCAGGGGATCAACAATTCATTACAATTCATCCTGAGGGGATCATGAATGTTTTTACCAAATTTCACCTCAATCCGTTCAATAGTTGTGGAGTCCTGTCGCTAAAAAAACACAAATGTGAACCTCATTGTGGCACTAGATGAAAAGTAATGTGATCACCTTAGATATTAGTCAGACTCATCCTCTGAGGAACATGAATCTCTGCACACCATTTCATGGCAATCCGTCCAAAAGCAATATCCTCTGTAAATTTTATTTTATCTTTTGGGGTTACAGGGAGAATCTGGTGCCGTGGGGCTTCATGCTGGCTAACAATCTGGTCTTCAAGAAGGTGCGTGCTGTGCTGGGCTTGGACCGCTGCAAGATCTTTTTCACAGGCGCTGCCCCCATCACCAAAGAAACTCTGGAATACTTCATGAGCCTGAACATGCCGTTGATGGAGCTATACGGCATGAGTGAAAGCTCCGGCCCACACACCATCTCCGTTAACAGCAACTACCAAATCTCGAGGTCAGCAGCAAAGCTTGTAGGAATATGTCAACTACAGTTAATTTGCGATGTTGATGTGGATGTGGATGTGAGGATACTACAAGCTGTTTTGACAACCTGTTTGTAATTTTCTCTCCCAGTGAAAATTTTACTTTAAGGAAACTCCACCGACTTTACACCTGAGGGTCTGTTAACAGGTCTTGGGGAGCACTACTGCATATGTGAAAAAAAGTTGTATAAAGCCTTCTGTGGCTGCAGAGGGAGCTTTGCGAAATCTGATAATTTGGCTCGACTTGGGTCAGCGTCAGTTGGGGCTGAAGACTACAAATTTGAAAATGAAAAAAATCTGAGGGTGTGCAGTTAGAAAGAAGTGAGCTCACCAGACCTCTGTAGCCCGCTCCTCATCTCTGCTTGAGGCTGGCAGCTCGAGGCTACATTAGCTACTACTAGCGGGACAAACCCGAATCTCTGACAGAGCTGTTGGCTGTCGAGTTGCATTGCGGGTAGTGTAGGCGCTAGGTATTACCAGAAAGGAATGGAATAAAAAAGACGATAACTCTGGTTTGCTGCATCGGTTTTGATCCTTTTTTTAAACTGTCCATTGTGAGTCCGAAAATGCTAAATCAGTGGAGCAAAGTTGTGCTTGGCAATATGGTTATAGATTTCATCCTAAATGAAAAAGTAGGATCCCATCACCAAAAACTGTAACTTTCCTTGAAAACACACTTTGCACCAGTTTGTGATGTTTCCTTGCTACGGTGTGCAACATGTTGCTGCAGGTCATCACGTGATCCACTGTGGAAATAAAAGTATTGATAATAGCTGCTTTAAATCTTTCCTGTCATTGCTTGTCAGTTAGAACTAATAGCTCTAAAAAACACAGAGCATTGGATTTGATTATTTCACTCAGTGTGAACATCGTATAGCTTCAAAGAAGAGCTGGAACAAGCTCATACAGAATAAACTGTATAGTATACAGTCAGACACTTTGGAATAAGATAATTGTTCCAAACTAAAAGCTAAAGGCGGTAAAGGGATTGAACATTTGTCTGCCTACAAGGATGGATGAATCAAACCGTCTTAACAGCTTTAAAGGACAAGAGAAAACTGACTTCTCAATATTAGGTCTTATGCCTCGTTGGTCAGTGTGGTATTTTGTAGTTTAAGTGATTCGTTCTTTACAGTTATTTAAAATTTGCAGCAGCCAGGATTTTGACTTAACACAAAAAAAAGATTACATTACCCCACTTTTAAAGTCCTTTTACTTGTTTATAAAGCTTTACATAACCTGGCACCAGCCTATGCCGGCGACTGCCTTTCAATTTATGTTCCAACAAAAACTCCCCGTATTTTTTTAAAAGAAATTAAAGACCTATCTTTGTGATCTGGGTTTTAGTTTACAGTAGTTTAACCTTATTAAATTTTATCTTTGGTATTTACATAATTTTCTAGAGTTTAATTGTTTATTGCATTGTTATCATTTTTCTCTGGGCTGCATCTTTGTGTGCCATCAAAATAATGTTATTATTTTTGTTATTATTATTATTCTATAACTGGTCTTGAGGGGCTGCAAACACACATTCATTTGTTTTTAAGAGGTCACAAGCTAAAAAGGTAGGGAACCACTGGTTTAAATTTGTATATTTTTACCTGAAAATGTTTTTCATAGTTTAGTGAGATTCTGTAATGTCATTGCTATGTGCTAAACTTGAAATAAGGGGAGTAGTTGTAGTGCAGCTTTTAGTCAGCACCTGTTCACATCAGGTCTAAATGAGGAAGTTGTTGACTTGTGATTTGTCTTTCCAGCTGTGGGAAGGTGATGCCAGGCTGCAAGACGATGCTGCAGAACCCAGATAAGGATGGGAACGGAGAGATCTGTTTCTGGGGTCGGAACGTTTTTATGGGCTACCTGAGCATGCCCGACAAAACAGCAGAGGCTCTTGACCAGGACGGCTGGCTGCACTCCGGAGACCTGGGCAGAAACGACCAGCACGAGTTCCTGTACATCACGGGAAGGATCAAGGGTAAGCTGCAGTTTAAAGAAGCTCCTTTACATGTTCTTAGTTTGGGACGCTGGGAACATTTTGGAGCAAATTTTTTTGTTTAAAACATGAATTTGCACATTCAGTGTTTGGTGTAAAGAAAGTTGTGAGCATTTGGGAAATGCCCATAGTATCTACTGGTTAGCAACCATCCTGGCATCAAGAGTCAGTTGTGGAAAGTAACTGAGTACTGAATACTTATACTTCATTTGAGTCTTTCCATTTTATGCAGTTTTATACTTCAATAAATAAATATTGTACTTTTTACTCCACTACATTTATTTGACAGAAGCAGTTACTTGTTAAGATTTTAAATTTAAAAAATGAGATATATGATAAGCTTATGAAATACAACCTGATTGATGGTGGATTTCTGAGGCCGTTACTGATATTGATATTTGGGAGTTTAAAAAAATCGGACCCCTTAGATTTGTTAGTATTGTGTGCAAGATACATACTGAGTGGCATGTTTTATCAACTCAACAGTGCTCTCAGATGGAAAAACTACATCATGTAATTGTCGACACTGTTTCTAAATGACCTCAGATCTAGTTCAGCTTTTCCGTACTGCAATTTCTTGTTACGTATCAGCAGAAATACAAATAGATCATGAAATACAACACATAGTCAAAGATTACCCCTTAAATCCCTCTCAGATGATGTTAAAATTGTGTTTCAAAGCCAAGAGATAAAATGATCCAGTATGTCACAAAAAAGCCCAAAGATTAGAGAAAAGTCTGAAATATGAATACAGAATTTGTGTAATAGAACCTTGTTTTTTTTCATCTTCCCTCTCCCATTAACCATCTCGCGACCCCTCCCATTTATCATTAAATTTAGGAACTTCAGGAAACTGTGAACAACGCCCATGACAATCTGTTGTCTAGGAAAAGATGGAAAAGACTGTTCATGTCAACATTTGGTTTCCAGGCACTTCTGTAATATTAAGCACCAAGTTGAATATATCATTGCTTTCAGAAAAATCTGAGATTCCCAGTCGTAATTACAAATTTGTAAAATGTTAATGCGAACACTGTTTGCAAGTCAGGAACGCATACTTACCATAATTCAAATGAAATGAATGCAGCATAATTTACAATTAGATAAAACAGACGAAAATATAAAATCCTCACATCTGAGAAGCTGGATCCATCAAATGCATTTTTTCTTGAGAAGTGACTGGAAAAAATTATGGTATGGTAATTTACGGTAAAATTACGGTAAATAAAAATGCGGTAATTATCTATAAATTATTCGAACAATCATTTGAGCACTACAATGCAAAATCTCACTTCTACAACTAGGAAATGGCACTTTCAAGTGCACTTTTTCAGATGCAGATACTCTGCACTCCTGTCTTTAGCTTTAACTAAGATATTTTACATTACTTTTTTTTTTTTTTTTTTGTCTTTTTAGATTACTTTTGTCGTGAATTTTGGCCTTAGGAGTTAGAGGTGGTAATTTGATGATAACTGGACATTTTACTACTGCAAGTTGTTTTTTACAGAGACAACATTTGCGCATAAAATACAGTAAATCAACACAATGCAATGTTTTGTCAAATATTACAAAGGTCATTGTGTTTAATTATGAAATTGGACACTAAACATTGGCAAACAGGTGACACAGTTTCGTTTTTTGCACAGAGCTGATCATCACCGCTGGTGGAGAGAACATCCCTCCTGTGCCCCTCGAGGATGCACTGAAGGCCGAGGTGCCACTTATCAGCAACGCCATGCTGATCGGAGACAGGCTCAAGTTCCTCTCCATGCTGCTCACTCTCAAAGTATCCAAGCTCCCGTTCCTGCAAAACACAGCCCTCAATAAATAAACCAAACACGACAACCACCCCC